>NW_008580913.1:21534-28307 GCF_000691845.1 Merops nubicus | reverse complement strand
CTAGGGCGGGCTCTGCTCACTACAACAGTTCCCTGTGTGTTTCTTGAGTTCTTTGGGGAGCTCTAATGCTCTTGCAAGACAGGACTTCTCTTTATCTGAACAACGCTGACATTTCCCCAGGAAGTCATGCTTACTTATGTCTACTAGTTCAGATATGTTTGCCATATCTGCTACTATTTTGCTGATTGGTGTCTTGCTCCCTGCGTAATTTTTTTATTTTTTTTTTTTTTTAATAAGCATCATGTAGCAACATGATTAAAAACTGTCCAGCCAGCCACCTTTTGCTAGTTTTTAGCATGATAGTCAAAAAGCAAGTATTTCACCGAAGTGGCAAAATTCTTCCCAATTGCTTTTAGCATCATTAGTCACAGAACAGTTACATGGACTAATCAAGTTATCCAAGACTGAAGTGAGCAAACAGACCAAGAATATACATACAGAGGTTATACGAGACAGAGAAAAAAATAAAAGGTAGTGTTGGCTCATATTACAAATATCTTTCTGACAGAAGTCAGTAGCAATATGTCAAAGCAATATGAAATTAAAAGTGACTAAATGAAATCGAAATAAGAATTTTAGAGGCAATACTAAACTACCCAGCCAGGAATTTTCACAAGATTTGCAAGCGTGGAGGTTATCCTGTCTCACATTACCCAACTAGTTACCCAACTAGTAACTGATCTTATAAAAAGATTACATTATTTCCACTGTCTCATCAGTTCAAAGAGCAGCTCAATTTGAAGATGAGAACATTTACAAGGTTGGAGAAAAAGCTTACAATTGCTTATATGTCCTCTTCACTGAATATGTCAACTGTTTCTCCACCAACTTTGTGGAAACAGGATTCTCTACTGGGAGGAACTGTTTTATAGCACAGGTGATAGTCTAGCTCTTCTGTAAAGACCCTGCTAAAAAAAACCAAACCAAACCAACCAACCAAACAAAAAAAAAAAAAAAAAACCACAACAGATTTGAGACATTGGTATGCAGCCTTGCCTCCACAACTGGTCTCTCAGCATAGACATAAATAGTGAGATCATTGAGGTTATCCTACTGTTTTATGAAATCACCATTGTAAACTCTTAAGCTATAGAACAGATGTAGCAACATTTCAAAAACATTAAATAAGAAATGTTTGGAAGCCACCTCAGAAATCTTTGATTTCAATGTTCTTCTGTTAAATGTAGGCATACAATATAATCCGACTCAAATGTCTACTGTTAAGGTAAGGAATATAAGGACAAACCTATTTATTTTGCCAAGTCTATTTTAGGTAGGTAAAGGGTCCATCTGGTTTGGGGACAGACCATATCCACAGGTATACTTGTTGCAAATAAGAACAAGAGTATTACCAAAGGAGATCTGCAGGTGCTTGCAGCAGCACAAGGCAGTTGAGAGAATAACCGAGTTGATACAGCAGATGTGGCTAATGGCTTGGTTTCAAGCACTTTCGTTAAATTTTTATGGTTTAGTGTAGCTGGGAAACAAAACAAAACAAAAAAATAACAAAAGCAGCAGACTACATTGTCAAGAGGTTCTCACCTGAGTGAATGTTGGAACAGTTTTCTTCTTTACAGTGAGGTTTATATGAATTAAATGCTAAGCAATTATTACTGAAACAACAAAATATACTGTCAGGTTGCTTAATTACAAGGAAATGAGAAATATCAACAGTCATCTGCCTAACACATTTCTACCTAGATAGCCATTTCACTTGATCATTGGTCCATAATCAATTTTATTTTCCCAGTACACTGTAAGATCCACCAATCTTTTCTCTACTGTCAGTACAAACCTTAGAACAGCACACACAAATCTTCTAATAGCATGCTTGGAAAAATCCTTCATGTTAACATCTTTGTGATGCACTTTCCAGAAATTGCTGGTTTTACCTTGTCACCTAGATGAACTGGCTGCTCATCACTTGGAAGGGTGTACTCTTTGCTGAGTAAAAAGCTGTTTGAATGGCTGGGCCCAAAGAGTGGTGGTGAATGGAGTAAAATCCAGTTGGCAGCCACTTACAAGTGGTGTTCCTCAGAGATCAGTTTGGGGCCAGTTCTGTTTAATATCTTTATCAATGATCTGGATGAGGGCAACAGGTGCAGTCTCAGAAAGTTTTCAGATGACACCAATTTGGGCAGGAGTGTTGATCTGTTTGAGTCTAGGGAGGCTCTTACAGAGGGGTCTGGACAGGCCAGACTGACGGGCTAATGTCAGCTGTATGTGGTTCAACAAGGCCAAGTGTCCGGACATGTACTTGGGCCATGACAACCTAATGCAATGCTACAGGCTTGGGGAAGAGTAGCTGGCAAGCTACCTGGCAGAAAAGGACTTGGGGGGGGGGGGGGGGGGGGGTGGACACACAGCCCGTGGTGTTGGTCAACAGCCAGCTGAATATGAGCCAGCAGTGTGTCCAGGGGGCCCAGAAGGGAAATGGCATCCTGGCTTGTATCAGAAATACTGTGGCCAGCAGGACTAAGGAAGTGATCATCCCCCATACTTGGCACTGGTGAGGCTGCACCTCAAATACTTTTTGGGCAGCTCACTACAAGAAGGACATTGAGGTGCTGGAACACATTCAGAGAAGGGCAATGAAGCTGGTGAAGGGTCCAGAGCACAAGTCTTATAAGAAGAGGCTGAGGGAACTGGAGTTATTTCTCCTAGAGAAAAGGAAGCAGAGGGGAGACCATATTGCTCTCTAAAACTACATGGAAGTAGGCTGGTGAAAGGTGAGTGTTGGTCTCTTTTCCCAAATAACAAGCAATAGGACAAGAGGAAATAGCCTCAGGTTGCACCAGGGACAGTTTAGATTAGATATTAGGAAAAATGTCTTCTCTGAAAAGGTTGTCAAGAATTGGAACAGGCTGCCCAAGGAAGTAGTGGGAGTCCCTATCCCTGGAGGTATTTAAAAGACATGTTGATGTGTCACTTAGGGACATGGTTTATTGGAGGACTTGGCCATGTCAGGTTAATGGGTGGACTTGATCATAATTGATTCTATGACCTGGCTATGACTAGCTTTTTAGTCAGCTATCTTCTAACCTTAGATCTCTCTAAGAGTTATCAGCACAGAGGCCTAAAGAGTCAAGAAACTATTAAGCAAGAGTGATGGACTCTTACAGAGAAAGGGAGCGTTGCTGTAAAAGAAGCAAAAAAACCTTTGTGACTTGGTAAAGACTACTATAAGGACTTAATTCCAGCCTTTTTTCTAATGATTTTTTTTTTTCCTCCTTCTCTTTTACTCATATTTCTCCCAACTTTACTTTAAAACCAGATCTTAAAATGGTCTGCTAGGAACAAAAGACCTAGTTATATAAGACTTGGAAAGAGGATAACAGAACAGATGACCATGTTGAAACAAGCATATAGAGAACGAGAATGAAGTGAAGTGTTCTTCAAAATGGTAAGACAGACAAACATTGGTGACCTTCATGTAAATTGTCTGTGAAGTCAGTGCAGTTACAGCAGAATGTTTATTTTTAATTTTGTTCTCTAATAAAACAGCAGCATTTTCCAACCTCAAAAAAATCATCTCTATTTACTCAGCTGTATTATTGGTATTAATCATTTATAGAGCATCATAAATTTGTACAGTGTTTTACAAGTAAAGACGTATTCTATACCTAAGAGTCCAGCTAAGGAAGACAAAATATATACTGATAAATCAGCACTTTAGTTAACTGAGAGAATCAGGAGATATTACAAAAGAGGAAACAAGAAAAGAAATATTACATCAGAAGAAACAAGACATATTTCCACTGAAGGGTTTCCAAGAGACACTTAAAGAAAAGGGTGGTTTTTTTTTTTTTTCAGGAGAAAAAAGCTTTACTTTATACTAATTCTGTATCTATTTCTGTAGCTAAACTGGAGAAGTTTGGTCAGGTCAAACCAAAATGGAGATAATCCCAAATCCATTAAAACTATTATGTTGAATTAACATGGAGAAAAAAAAACAAATATTCCCATTCAAACTTATTCAATATTCTCTTTCCCAACTTTATTTCAAAAAACTCTATGTATATTGCTCTGGCAGTCTCAGTGGCATAGTATGAAAATAACTGTCTCAAAAGTTAACCTTATTTCATTTCACATTGACAAAATGTCACATCCAATATTCTGTCTAGCAATTTCTTGAAAGTTTTTGTTCATTCGTTTCCTTGGATTATCTCAGATTCTTCATAATTTTACACTTACAGAAAGCACTTTCCCTAAGGAATCCATCCACTACTACAGGAAAAGCTGTAACAGAACACAGTTGACCAAGGACCGTTTCCTTCACCTTGTGATTTTTGCAACAAAGGGTGCAAAGTTTGTGAAAAATAGACTTTCCTTTAAACTACATTTCAAGTTCATTTTCTAGGAAGAACTATCTTTTCCACTAATGGAAGCACAGATTTTTTTTTTAAAAACAGTTAAATATTATTAAGGTATATACACAGGACAATTAGACATGTTTTCTTTGGGAAACCAAATCACTAGACTGCCTGAACATTGAGTACTGGAATACCCACTCAGATCTTTTCAAAACACTGCTCCTTATTAGTGTGATTTTGGAATAGCTTCGTTACTGCATATATAAACACGCTTGATTTCATAATCAGGAGACAATAGGTGTAAATTTATTAAGAGTAAGGTAAGTACATCATCATAAGAGAAACAGAAGATGAGATACTTCTACCCATTCCCTCCTCCATGTTGTTGCTAAGAGCTAAGATCCAAGACATACACAGCAGTAATTTTTTTTTTTTTCTCTACAATTCTGTGAATAATACTGACTGTTAAAAAGAAACTATCCTGGGCCTATTCAGCTAATGGATATATCAATGAAATATAAACATACCCCTTGGAAACAAAAACAGCTAAAAATATTTATTTTTTCTTTTTTTAGACTAGACTAGATTAGATTAGATTTCTATTGGAAGGGACCCACAATGATCTAGTCCAAGTACCTGACCAATTCAGGCTGACCAAGTTAAAGCATTTTATTAAAGGCATTGTCCAAATGCCTTTTAAACAATGCCAGGTTTGGGCTTCAACCATCTGACTGGGAAGTCCATTTCACTGTTGGACCAGTAAACAAAAAAAATTTCTGCCTGTCTGTTAAAAAGACAATCTTACATTACTAATATTTCAAAGGGAAAAAAAAATATTTCTCCTGCTTATAATCTTCATGTAATTACAGTTTTCTGAGTATTTCTTTTCAGCATCACTTAACTCTTATTTTTAATGTTCAAGGCACCTGTGCTCACTGTCAAAACTTTTTTTACAAATCACCTTGTGTGGTTCTGTGTTGGGGAAAAGATGTCATATGCATATTACTAACTAGCACTTTTTCTGGTCAAAATGAAACAACAGTTTGATTATTTTTTTGCCTGTTGTTCTTCTGTCGTTTTGCCAGTCATTTCAACTTCAAAAAATTTTCCAGGCTTACTTCAAGTCTAGCCATGAGAATTATGTGGATAAAGTTTCAACACCTTATACCTGGAGAAACAGTGATGCCTGCGTTGATCCTTTGACCTTTTCAGTATTCTGTGATTTGGGCAACCATCTCTGTTCTTCTTTACAGATGCATGTACCTGGAAGTAACAGCAGAAATCTAAAAAGGTCAAGACAGTATAGCAAAGTTCATTTTGACAGAAGAGGAGAGACATTTAAACCTAGATAGGATCTCTACCATATAAACATGAAAAGAGATTAACGTCTAGAAGTAACGTTACAGTATATTCCTTGGAATGTAAAACAACTTTTGGTTGAAAACAAAAAATCAAACCCCAGTTAGTGATTCATATTCCTGCACAAAGCCTGTGGTGCTGTTCCTTACCCTGCAAAGCCTTCCTGCATAATAAATGAGAGAGTAAGCAACATTAAAAAAATAAATTAAAAAAGAACATATACTCTAATTAAATCTTTTTTAAGATGGACTCGTGTTATCTGAGGTCTGAGCATGTCCATCCTTAGACCCTGTTTGTTTAGGGTTTTTGTATAGACCTGGTCCTGAACTCTGAGTGAGACCATACATATCAGGATCCTTTTCCTTCAGTTTTCAGCTGATTATAATGCAGTAAAAACATACTTCCAGTGTAGCAGCAAAGATACAGCTATTGAGGCTAGTATGTCAGATGCTGGAAGCACAAAACAAGTGGAAACCACAAAGCTGGACACAACAAACAAAGAACTGCTGCCAGGGCAGTGACAGGGGCTGGGTGAAGATTCAGGGGTCTGTGCCCTAAAGGCCCTGATAAGGAATGTGGAATGCAGTGGAGGTTGCTTGCCCCATTTCCTCACCTGTCTCAGGGCAGTTGTCTACTCCCTGCAGATGCAGATAAGGAAGTTTTGTGCTGATTACATAGAACAATTGTCTGTACACAGCCCTATCCCAACACTTTACACATCAGTAACAAAAAAAAAAGGTATAAATGCCATCCCTTTTTGGACCCAGATTGTGGGATGAGAATTCAACACCAAGTCCTAGGGACTGATGGCCGGGTTTGTTCTCCTCACACCTCCCAGAAGGGGCCTTTGGGTAGGATTTGAGGCCTCGGTTCCATCGAGTGATTTTTTTCCCCGGAAGATTATTATTATTGTAATCGCAATTGCTTTCTAGAGCTCTAGAGCTGGTGTGCAGCTTGGTGTATTTACCACCGGCAGTCACAAAGATCTGTATGTTGGGTGTCACTAACCCGTGCTGTTCGTGCACCCGACGGCTGCTGTTCAATGCAGCCGGACCTACAGCACTGTAATGGTTTTAAACCTGCTGCCCCTGGTGGGAGGCG
>NW_008580913.1:11324-21419 GCF_000691845.1 Merops nubicus | reverse complement strand
CCCTTCACACAACACAGTAAAATGTGAGAGTTTGGCAAATTATATGAAAACTTCATTCTTCAATATTCACTCAAAATTTGCCTATCAGTTGTAAAAACTAAGGCTGAAGAAGCCTCATGGACATAATCATCATTATTGCTATTGACAATATTATATCTATATAGACCTTGTAGGTCCTAAAGACAAATCAACTGCTACGTGCATTTATATTTGTATTTTGGAAGCAGGAAAGATACAGCTGGCATCAGGGTTGAAGAATGAACCTGAACACTGCCTGGGGATGATTTTCCATGACAGGACTCTTCCAGGTTATCTTGGAGTTCTGAGGGACAAAATAAAGACTAGTGAGAATGTAAAATCTGGAAGCTGAATATGCATTTCTTTCTGGTTCCATCTTAACAAATCTTAGGCAATCCTAGATGTTATATAGATCAAATCCTTTAAAACTTTGGACAAGGTTCCTTCAGATATGACTTGTACAAGGGAAATCTGTGCCATGGCAGAATGAGAAAAAGACGGTGACAACTGTTTCTGTGGTACAAGTGAGGGCAGGCATAGAGCAATATAATGTATTCTTGTGAGATTTTTGTATTTCTTTTCCCTGTCCTTTGTCAAAGTGGAGAACAGCTACTGTAGTTATAGCTGGCACAAAAGATTAAAGAATGAAGTTTCAGCTATCCTTATCACATTCTGAAGTTTGACAGCTGCACAGTTTAGGCCAGGACCAATCTCTTAGGGTGCCTGTTTTGGGATAAATGCATTCCAGCCTTTTGCTTTGATCCTGAAAAAACAACCCAGTCAGACCTCAATAACCTCACATGGATCCCAAGGATTTGAATTAAATGTAGAACTCAGAGACTTTTTAAAATCAAATATAAAACATCTTTTATGTCAGCTATTGCAGGTTCTAGATCAACTAGTTGAATTACAGTGTAAAACAGAGAAGAAATATTCTCTGAAGCTATATAAATTCAAACCAAGGATGCAATATGATTAAAAACCCAAACCAAACCAAAACAGATTGTGGAACTCATACTTTTGAGCAAAAATATTTTCAGGAGCAACTAATAAAAGATGTCTGTTGACTTAGAGAAGGAAGTATTAGGGAATGGACAGGTAGAGAATAAAAAAAACCCCAGAAATTACAATGAAAGAAGACAAACTTCAGCCTTAACTGCATATGAATTTCTGAAAAAGTCTTAATCAGATCATTTGCAGAGAAATAAACTGACATAGAATAATGGATTTTAGGAAGTGACAAAAAACAAGTATGTGCATAAGAGAATTCTCAGAAACGGTTATTAACGCAGCTTAAGGGAAAAATGAAGGCAAAATAAAAGTTTCAGATAGGAACAACAAAGAGGAATTGCCAGTCTGCAAGCACATGGCAGATCCAGCAAAACACAGATCCACATACTTGAACTTAGTTGGAGCTAAGCAGGACAAAACATAAAGACATCCAATAAATATTGTCAAAGGAGTATCTGTACATTTGGGGGGGAATACACATGGAGAAGCATCACTTGTGCTACTTGTAACAGCTGACGTGTTAACTAGAAAGAAAAGTGATGGGTGAGTTTGCAGGAGATGATAAGACAAACAACCTGCTGGTCAAGGTAATATGTCACATCCCATTAATTTTGATGACATGTTTAAAGCCCTATACAGTTACATAGTCCATTTAATTTTTGTCCTTGGAGGAATAAAATCAGGTGTAAAAATGATGACCCATATAAAAATTAGACTGATTGCATAGGCTTCTGATCTGTTAACAGAGAAGGCAGGTAATAAACCAAATACTTTTGTATTACAAATAATGTAAGAGTAAATATGATCCATTGCTAACTGAGCAGCAGCTGCATTACATGGGGCTTTGAAGGTAGATTATGTTGTTCAGAAAATTAACAATGATGCAGACAATCTACTTTGTTTTAGCCTGAGTTGTCAAACCCATATGCATTTGATGCAGAAGTGATATACTCACCCATGTAGAGATTCTGCAACAAGGACTAACTGTGTCAGTCCCACTTCCTACAAAGCTGGGTGCCTTCTTTCTAGTGAGTAGGATTTTTTCTCATTAGCGTTTCTCATGCTTCTTATTGACATCTTTATTAGACATTAACGCTGATGTACTCTTGTTTGTCTATCATGATACATCTATTATATGTTCTGTTTTGTTAAAAATTTATGGCTAACCAACAGAGAGGAGAGCTGTCTGTTTGATTTATTGGATCACATAGACTCCTCTATCAGGAGGGGACAGCAATTTCTATATGAGGCATTAAGCAAACACATCTGAAAGAAGTTTCTGGAAAGCAGTGAACAGAGAAAGAGGAAGAGAGAGAGAAAAAAGAATCTCCCGCAACAAAAGAAGAGGAGAGTAGAAACAAGAAGCAGACAGAGCTATGAGGCTGACAGATGTGCAAGACTAGGCTTTTAAAAATCCTCCAGGGGGCAAGTACTTGAAAGTTTATTTCTAATATTTTCCAACTGGATAGAAGTTTTTTTATCCATCAGTTATAGAATTAAAAAAGAAGGAGCTTCTGTTCGGCAGATGTTTCAGTCCTTAATTCTTGAAGAAAATAAAATCAACAATGTTTCATGTTATTGCAAATTAATTAGGTGTAAAATTAGAACACAGTTAGGTTTAAGCCTGTGGAATAAATAATCTAGAAGACAACTGAGGCATTTAATGATCTTCAAACCAGAAACAGATCTTCTGTAACTTGGAAAAAACACCATATTGAACTGTTGGCCTCTTGGAGATGGCTAAAGTCATGTCTGACTATCTTAATGGTAACACATACCTGCAAAACCTCCTGCTCCAGCATTTCTCTCAGCCTTGCAAGAACTGATCTTATTATAAAGTTTCTCTTTATGGTCCCTTCAGAGATTAACTGATCCTATTAGATTCTTCAGGAAGCAATGTATTACTTAAAGCATTTAGCATGAAACTTGAACCAGCTTTCATTTACAAGGATTTGCATGCTTATAATTCCTCTTTTTTGATCACAAAGAAAACCATCTTCTAAGATCATCTGTCAGTCTGTGCACTGAAAGCATATTGAAATATGAAGCAGTATTAGAGAAATCAAGCATGAACGGTCACATGAAGCTTAGATTTCAACAGTTAAGAATTAGATATTTGAAGGTTTTCCTTTAATGTATAAAAACCTTCATCATCCAAAAAAATACCCTTCAGTGATTTATCAGCAAAAATTTTACCTTTGATAGCTCAATTTACGAATATGGTACATAGCTGTAACTGATCATGATAACAATCACAATCATTGCTGCTGAGTAGGAAACTCAGTATGAAATAAAATGTCTCCAGTATTTTGGATAACATTTTTTTTTTTTGTTAGCAGAAGGAACTCTGTAATGTTTTGTCAAAGATGGCAACCTCCAACTGAATAACAATAATGTATTGTTCCCATGAATTCCTGTGCATTCATTCCACTGTTTCTTATATGGGTATCTAGCTTTAATATTGCACATCAGAGAAACAACATAGGTATTTTGTTTATAAGGTGTTTAAGTTAGCAAACATAGCCACTACTTGTGCAAGTGAACTTCTGTCCTAGGTAGAAATTTACAGTTACAGTGCAGCATAAGCAATGAATAGAAGTGAAAAGGAGTGACATACAAACATCATTTGCTCCATGCAATAAACTCATAAACAGGAATTCTTCACATGAAGAAATTATGACTTAAAATAGGAAAAGCTCATTTGATAACTCTCTAATTTTTTTTTTACCTGCACAGAAATATATTAGATTAATTTGCTTTTTAGATAAAGATTCAGTCAGTGAATCTTACAAGCTTAGCAGGTGAAGTAAGATACTCATCACTCCTCCCAAGTATCTTGTTCTGCCTTGATGTCTTCAAATTAAGACTGGATTTAAAGGATGGTAAGACTGCCCAGTGTTAAATATTATGTGGAGAATAGTTAGTTCACCACAGACACACCTTCATATACATTTCATTCTGTACTTATAGAGGTGTTTGATATTTTTTTTTTTTCCCCCTAAAAAAGTAAGACCAAAAGAAGAAACCCTAAAGGATAGTGCTTTAGGCATTGCTGTCATACCAACAATATTTCTCACTGGGGGGGAAAAGTATAAACCAGAAATAGACTGGGTTTTCCATGTCCTTGGATTTGCAACTTTGTTACATCTGCAAATAGAGAAGCCATTATAATTTCGTTTTCTGCCCACTCTCCCTTCACTTTTGCTTGTGCATCACACAGCACCCTGTATATTCATAAAATAAAAAGCCCAAATCCATAGTGAGAAGTAAAACTCCAAGTCTGGCAGGTAACAAAACATGTTTTATGTACGACCTGATAGCATAGAAGTGGAATGTGTGCCAGAGTGTAAGACATACACATAGTTATATCCATTAACAATATATATGACTTAGAAGACAGAGAGGCAAAACCAGCACATTCTGATTTGCCAGTCAGAAGACATGCTAACTTTTTTTGAGCAGACCTTTGTTCTGAAAGATCTAATCTTACTAACACAGAAGGTCTGTTTGCGGATGAGTAGGTTGAAAGCAGCTTTGGCTGCAGTGACCACGAGATGGTAAGAGTGCAGAATTCTGATAAGAAGGAGAAGCAAGGTCACAACCCTGGACTTAAGGAGAGCTGACTCTGGTCTCTCCAGGGATATTCTTGAAATCGTCCTGGGGGACAAGGCCATGGAGGGAAGAGGCAACCAAGGAAACTGGGTGAAATTCAAGAATCAGCTCCTGCAGGCTCATGAGCAGTCTGTTCCGATGAGCAAAAGTAAAAAATGCCTGGAGGCCTTCATAAATAAACAAGGAGCTCCTGTCAGAACTCAGATATGAAAAGGAAGTATACAGAAGGTAGGAGCAGTGACAGGTATGGACTATAGAGACACTGTTGGATCATGGAGAGACACAGTTAACAAAGCCAACACCCATGTGGAGTTGAATCTGGTGAGGGATGTCAAAAGTAACAAGAAGGGCTTCTGTATGTACATAAGTAGCAAAAGGAAGACTAGGAAAAGTGTGGGTCAGCTGCTGTCTGGATCAGGAGTCCTGCTGTCCCAGGATACAGAAAAAGCTGAGGCAGCAAATACCTTCACCTCAGTCTTTAGAGGCAAAACTAACCTTCAGAAATCCGAGGACCCAGAGGCAATGCATGACCAACTTGACAAACTTCTATAATGAAATAACTGGCTTGGTAGAAGAGAGGACACAACTAGGTATTTTCTACCTTGTGCCTAGAGAAGCTGATGAAATATGGGCTGGATGAGCAGACAGTGAGGTAGACAGACTCAACTGCAGGACCCAGAAAGTGATGATCAGTGCTGTAAAGTTTGGTGGGTGACCAGTAATGCACAGTGTAAACCAGGAGTCAATACTGGGTGCAATCCTGTTCAACATCTTTATTAATGGCATGGATGATGGGGCAGAGCATACTCTCAGAAAGTCTGCAGAGGACAAAATTAAGAGTAGAAGCTGATATGCCGATGGGTCATGTTGACATCTAGAGGGAATTCTACAGGCTGGAGAAATGGGCTAACAGGAACCTCATGGAGTTCAACAAAAGTAATGGCAAAGACCTGTGCCTGGGGAGGAGCAATCCCATGCACCATTACATGCTGAGAGCTGACTGACAGCAAAGCAGCTTTGCAGAAGAGAACATGGTGGTACTAATGGACACCAAGTTGAACATGAGTCATCAGTGTGCCCTGGCAGAAAATAAAAGCTAACACTATCCTCAGACAGTTCTGTCTCTGGAGTTGTGTGTCCAGATCTGAGCTCCCCAGTACAAGAAAGATGTGAACGTACTGGAGAGAGTCCAATGAGGGGCCACAAAGATTGCTACAGAACTGAAATATCTCTCCTATTGGGAAAAGCTGAGAGATCTGGGACTGCTCCGCCTAGAAAAGAGAAGGCTCAAGGGGATCTCATCAATATATACTAATATCTGAAGGGAGGGTATACAGAAAATAGATCCAAGATCTTTTCAATAGTTGTCAGTGACAGGAGATTTCTTGTGTTTCAGTTGGTGAAACACTTGGGGGTTTTGTTGGTTTCAGGTTTTTTAGTGTTTGGGGTTTTGTTTGTTTGGTTGGTTGTTTTTTGGTTTTTTTTTTGTTTTTTTTTTTTTTAAAAACAAGAGTGAGCACTGGCACAAGGTAGCCCAGAGATGGTAGATATTCAAAAGCTGTCTGGCCATAGTCCTGAGCATCCTGCTCTAAGTGACTCTGCTTGAGCAGGGAGTTTTGACCAGCTGACCTCCAGAGGTCTCTGTGAACTTTAGCCATTCTATATTCTGTGATCTGTTTGATGTGAGAGGCTGAAGACCTGAATTAATTCTTCTGCTGTGAACATTATTGTTGCTCCTTTTCATTATTATCACCTTTTTCATGTGAATCAAAAGATATGAGATTACTAGAGTGAAAAACAGAAAAAAAAAGGGCAAAAGCTGTCTTCTTAGACTCCTAGATAAAGAAGCTGAACTATATCAGAATCCTAATGTCTTCACAAAAGTCATCCACTAAAAACTAACTTTCTAAAAAGTATTCCTTAAAATACTTCTGCAATTTGTATTGTCAGCTGCTTTCTTCACTGACCCATAAACCTGTGGTTTAACTAAATCATGCAAGTCCCTTGCCATACCATTACTTTGTGATGGAAATACATTAAGGACTCATGCTGTATATGTTTGAAATGAAATATTTATTCTGGCTTAACAGTTGTTATAGCAGAATAATTGCTATGATAGCAGAATGATCTGATGGTGATAAAGAGTTTAAAAGAACAGTCAGCCATATCAGATATGTATCAAGGATCTAAAAAGAAGCAGAGTTAGGTCAGAGATTTATAGTACTGGTAAGAAGATTTACAGTCTGAATCTCCTGGTAAGATGGCACTCATTACTGCTAGGATACCTGCAGTAGCTTACAGAACAAACCAAAGACTTTCCACGTTGTTAAACATTTGGGTGTTTTTAAAAGAAAAAAGTCAACATTGCTGAAAAAATTTTACAGCCTGGATTTAAAAATGTCAGAATAAGAATTCTGATGGGGTTCCTTATACTTCCATTTTTCTGTATGCAGCAAAATCCAGCTGAATGATACCACTATCAAAGGTCTTCTATTGCAGGAGAAGCAACAGTGTACTAGGAGGTCCCTAGCCAGTGCAGAAGATACCCTACTCAAAAAGCACAATACTCAACGTGTTTTTCTCCCTCTCACTTCAAAATAAAACAAACAAACTGAACTTTTCATTTGGAAACAGACATTTGAAGACTTACTGAAGTTCTCCTGTGATAGACAACTCAATTTCTATCACACCTCTGGAGAAACCAACCCCAAAATTGGCTTCTCCTTGGCATGCAGTCTGGTAGGTAACCTCTGCAGAGTATGCCAGTGTGTAGCATTCCTCCCTACCACTACCGCTAATTTGGAATATGTGCTGGTTTAAAAGTAAACCAGTGGGAGAAATGAATTTAGAGAGACCACAAGTCAGAGCTACAACTTACTAACAGGATTACAACATATACAATGACACTCGGTAAAAATACTGGCTTTGACCCACAAGCACAAAGCACAACCCAGCACCCTGGTGCAGGAGCAGCACGGTGCCCGTTAGCTCCTGTGCTGAGCCCTGCGTGGTTCCCCTGAAAGCAGAAGGGGAGGAAACCTGTCAGTCGGGGTGATGGTCACATTCTGTTGAAGGAATGATGGCAATGTCCCTAAGAGTGGCACTCACAGTCCTGCTCACCCTCTGGACCCGATGAGCAGTCCCCCAAGTCCCCAGACCTGAAGCTTATCTATCCCCAGATTCAGTGGGAATGGCAGGTACCTCCCCCAAGGGCCGGGAGTTTCACAGTGGGTCATTTAACTCTGTGGATAGTAGGATACTTCTGGATTCCTTGATGAGCTAGGCCATTGTCAATGCAGCTGGGTCCATTAACAGAGAGGACACCTCCTGCTGGGTGTGAAGGTGTTAAAACATCCCCAGATCTCTTTCCTTATCTGTTGTAGCCTGGGGTGTGAGGTGTGCCCTGGGCAGCTGCTACCAATGATTTGTTAACAGCCCCTGAGCAGTGACAGAGGGTATAGAATACACAGTTTTTGGTTCTACCCGCATAATGATAAACTGGTACCAGCCCCTGTAACTGTGACAGCATGGAAGTGGGCAACATAAGGGGCAATCCTCTCGCTCCTGCCTCTCTTGTTAGAAACTGCAGAAAGACTCTGTACAGGCTGCTAGCCAGCGTACTTACTGATTAAGATGCATCACACTTTAAGGTCCAGAAAATCACACAATCTCCAGTGTTTTTTCTTTACTTTCAGCTTGGACTTCCACAACTGGCAGTCAACTTGATTTTTCTTTTGTGTGTGTTTGACAAGCAAAAGAACTAATAGCTTTGACTGCAATGTGTTCTTTGAAAAAAAAAAAATCAAAACTTAAAAACTGGCCTTATCAGTAATTGTTAATGTTCCTTCAAAAGTTAACAAATCTGCAGGAAATGCAATTATCACACATCTTTAATAGTCAGAGTTAATCTCTTGTAACAAAACACCACATTGCCCAGTTAAAAAAAAAATACTTATCTTTTGATTCATTTGAGAAGTGATGACACCAGTGTGTAAAAGCTAGTTGAATTATACTTTCCATTTTGCCTGGAGGTGCCTGGAAAGACGTACTCGTACATGCTTAGCCATCTTTTAAAAGGAGGTACAAAAAAAGTAGTTCTATTCTACTGTTAAGTGAAAGAAAAACTGTTTTTTTGTTTGTTTGGTTGGTTTTTTTAATGCATCTTAAATATCCATCTGCATCTTCACATCTATATTGGTCATGAAGCTGTGAAAAGCTCATACAATTCAAGAGTCTCCAATAATTTAACAGGTTTAAATTACGTATGCATAGGAGTAACACTGAAAACAATTCAGGATTTCATGATGTTTGTTTCATATTTTTAAACAGCTGTGTTCTTCATTTTGCTTAACTTATACATCTGGCCTGAGCAGCATACAGTCATAAAACTTGAGTATATCTTATCACAGTCACTGAAAAATGCCTTCTGTGCTAAGGAGACATAGAGTACTAATCCTGCATTGCTCCTCTGTAACAGTATCCCAGCAGCACTTCCATTTGTCAGTGCACACACCTCTTCAATGTGGAGAGCATGGCACTACTCTGCAGCTCACATCTTTGATTTCTGTGGGGCGCAACCTCAATTCATGGGCAAAATGATCACTTAGCTCATAAACTAGAGTCTCACAGTCTGTGTGGTTCAAGTTATAGCTTATTAGCCAAGAAACCATTATGTCACCGTGTACAGCACAGAGCTATCACAAAAAACACTGATACCTACCTACCATTGGTTCAAAGCCAACTCATTAGAAGCAGTTGTGTGAATAACACAACTGTATCACAGATTCAGTGCTTTGTAAAGAGCTGGCCACCTACCACTGGCACCAAGTGACGGAACAACATGTGGTGCAGTAAGAGATGCTTGCTTTTAAAAAGTATGCATTACTTGAATTTAGTTAAAAAATATGGGGGTGAAGGACAGGTGGAATAAACTGTATTCTTCTTGGTGTATAAGAAACATTCCTAGCCTGAAGTAACACTTGTAGAGATACATAAATTAATTTTAATCAAGTTATTTATGGCTAAGAAATTACAGAGATATTGAGAAATGCTATGAAACTAGGTAGTTTATTGTGAGTCTGTGGAAACTGAAATAGCACATATCAGCCTTCTGTAACAGCTGACAAACCAGGATTTTTTCTTTAATACTATTTTAAAGCCCATTCATGCCTCCATGAGGTCTAATATTAGCCCAAAATATTTTAAATGAAGTGATTTACTGCAAAATAATGTGTTTTTTTTTTCTTTTTTTTTAGCTGATACCAAGTAAAAATATTTTATTTTAATATTCTGCTCTTTCCTTTCTCTAAACCCACAATGGATAACAGAGTAGATTTTTGTATCTGTTTTTAGTTACATTTTGCTTGAATGACTTCCTAAAAGATGGTTCCTTGAGTTACTTCTCATATACCTTTTTTTTGTATTTTTTTTTTTTCAGTGTGTGCTCTTTCAGCA
>NW_008580913.1:0-11293 GCF_000691845.1 Merops nubicus | reverse complement strand
ACAAACTCAATAGGGCTGTATATGTTAACATAATACCACCCTTTCAAACCCTCTAGGCTCAGCTACCTTCCCTCTTTCTTTATGCCTGTCTAACTGACTTTCAGGTCGATATATATATGCACTGAATATATACTGTATATAGACAGTACATATATATGTATGTGTCTATATAAATGCATATATATAAAAATATATAACTATACTAGAAAGAGAAAATGCTGCTTGCTTGTTATGAATAGGTTTATACACAAAAACTCCTAAGTGATCATCTTAGTCAGGAATCAGCCCCTGTTGCAATTGATTGAATCCTCAAGAACTTCAAGACTCAGTTCCTTTAATCATTTCCAACTTTACTATTACTATTCTGAGTGACAGAATATTCCTGTCTGATTGGGCATCTCTAGTCACACTAGTAGCCATCAATGAGAGACTCAGCGTTAAGGAAGTCTCATGTACTTTGTGTTTCCTCACATGTGCTTTACTCAGACAGTTTAACATCACTGAAAGAATTCAGAAAGTGCTGAGGATATCACTAGCTTCTTTAGCAGTCATAGTTTCAGAGTTACTCAGCGAGTTTCCCGCTGGAATAACATACTTAGCATTATAACATTACTTTTAATAACATCTGATTTATTTTCTTTACTGGTTGACATGATTGCTAGACTTGCTCATGAGGACTTTTTCTGTTATATGCTCATTTGATGACTTAATTTGGGAACTTATTTTGCGGTTTCTTTAATCTTTTAGGTATTCTACAGAATTATGTGGAAAAACAATCCAACCCAGAACTCTTTAACATTTTGCAAACCTTTAACAACACTGATCAGAGCTATAAAGACAAATTTTAAAACTTCCTTGCATTATTTATTTCAGATTCTTGTATCTTCCAGGAATTCTTTTGCTGCTGTATTTCAAAGGTTTGTAAGAAATACTAGGAGGTTTGACCATTTCTCAAGACCTTGGAAGAGAAAAACCATTTAACATTACACAAAGTATTGCTTAAGAAGCCTGGGCATACGTTTCCTTCAACATTAAATAACTGTGGTTCGGGATTTATCCCTGGTGATAGAACAGAATGGAACGTGAGGAATATGTCTTCACAATAATGGATGATAAGGGGACAGTTTGTACAGTGGAGAGGTGCAATCACCAGTTACCCATGGTGACAGGTTGGTCACTTTACATATAAAAGAACCAAACAAGAAGGTAGGAAGAACCAGAGAACCTGAAAGAGAACTAAACAAAACCAGACACCTACCCTCAAGAAGTTTGGATAGCCTAAACTTTTGAACTTCAGGAACCAGTCTGCATGCTTAATAGATTCATACATGGCAACTTCTCCTCCCAGAGGAGGCATAAAATGAAGTTAATGAGACAAACAATGCCTGATGAGAAGGGGGGTACATGTTGAGGGGGATCTGTAGTAGGCATACCGGGCAGTCTGTACACTCTGAGTACCTCAGCCAATGGGGAAAGGAGGAGGGAAATTTGCAGCTGGGAAATTAGGATAAAAGGGGGCTGCGTCCCCCAGCCAAACTGAGAGACCCCACCAGGATATGCCTGTGGACTCTCCCTTTGTTTGAATAAAGTATATTTTACAGGACTTCTCAGTCTTCTTTATGAACATCAACCTCTGACTATGGCATTTTCTGCACACTTATAAGTACTTAGTAACATGCTGAAATCTCCAGAGCACAGGAGTTCTATACTTATGCACAGGGAGCCTCGGTAACTCAGGGAACATACAAGGCTTTAGTTTTTTTCTACTGAACAACTAGAGGTTTTTATGTTATGTTTTTCAACCCCACATTTGATTGAGGTAAGGAGTATTTATCTATGTGTCAAAGACTTCTGAACACCCGTGAGGACAACACATGCACTTAGTTCTCCTCCAGGAGTCTAAATCTATATGGAACTTGTGAAGTATCCAATGAACAGACCACCAGACAGAAAACAGAGTGGTCTTCTCTCTCTTAAAAACAATTTTTTTATTACCTGTTTTTGTCTTATATTTTCATTATATTTCTTTCAGAAAAAGAACAGATACTCAAAATGGTAGCTTACTATTTGCTATTTTGCCATATTTAAGTTTTAGTAATTGGCTTTAGTCATGGGAAGAGCTTTATATCACATTGACATTGACCTTGCATAGTCTCCAAAAGAGCTACTTTTCAACAGCAGTATAAATTTGAAGACATGGGTCAGACTAATTTGTACCACCAACTGGCTGAGCAAACTACTATCCATCAGTGTAAGTAAAGTAATTAACAAGGATATTTCTAGAATACCAGAAGATGGTACTTATCAGAAAGGAAATCAGAACACATTGCTTCCAGAAAGGACACCGATCTGTGGAAGGGTTCCCCTCACCCTAATGTATTCTTGGCTTTTGCCAAAGTAAAATAAATAAATATCTCATGTAAAAAAGAGGAAAATTAATGGCATACATAAGTAATTTTGAAAAATCAAAACACAGAAAAAAATTTCAAAACCCTAGCCCTACACAAAATGCTACAGAGACTTGAAGTGAGACTAAGTGGGCAATAAAATAATGTTGCCACTTACTTCAGTGAGATCATTACACATTTTTTCCACCAAATAACTGTTCACTTCAAAGAGTTAATTAGATCCCTGTAGAACTTTTTAGAGCAAGCATATAAAACTGCTTCATGGACCTAGAGGTCAAATTCTAAACTAAGGGATATTAAAGGCTTTTGAACTGCTTTACAATCCCCACTGTTTTTGGTTTGGGGGTTTTGTTTATTTTTCATTAGTTATACACACCCAGTAGTAGCTATAACACCAATTTAAGCAAAGTGGCCTTCATACTTCCAGGTAACCCATCCACGCCGGATCCTGCAGCCTGCATAATTCCAGGTAATTTAGGGGAGGTTCAGCAAGAGGCATCTCAGTAAGAATGATGAATGATGCTACATTTCAGTGCTGGGTGAAATACTCCTGGCTTTTAACACAGCAGCTATTTGAAAGTGAGAGTAATGTTTCTTCTCTCACAATGCATGAGAGGACAAGCTACAAAGTCTGTAGTTGGAAAATACTGTCAAGGGATTTCTGGTTGCCAGATTTCAACTAGAATCCTAATTTTGTTGCAACTGGCTGACAGCAGCTGTGATTCTTACACAAAAGAAGGTTTTCTACAGTGTTTCTCCACAAGCTGCAAGGAAACAGAAATTATGCTCTTAAAACAGTGTTACTGAAACCTGAAACAATAAACTAAATAATTCTAAAAAGAAAGTTTCTTAAGTTTTAGTGCAACTAGTTAACCGCACTGGTGTGGTTCATAGCTACTGATTATTTATCTATTTTCTAAGAGGAGTTAAGGTTTGAAGGATTATGTTCATAATTTTTCAAAGCTTAGCTCCTTTTTCTCTTAATAGTGGGCTGGGTATTACGAAAGCAGAGATTTCACTTCCTCTTCTCTGCCTCTAAAATATAGCTGCTTGTGATTCCAAATCGTTTGAAGTAATGGGAAAAACCACTCAGTTAGAAATTTAGCATGAAAAGTTAATTCAGAACGATAGCCACTGACTTTCCTGGGCAACTCTATGGTTGTATCCTTTATTTACTATCTCAACCAGAGAGGTATCTGAATCTTAGAAGTATCATTGCATTTAATTTTTTTATGAAATGTAGAAGATTACTTCATATATGTATTCGTTTCACAAAGTAGGCAAAATTTCTAGATACAGGAAAGTCTTTAAGCCTGTAAGCAGTGGAACTGGAGTAAGCATATTAGTGACAGGGTTAGCTTTCTCTTCTGTTCAAAGATAGGGAAGAGAGCACAAAAATGTGGTTGCATTTAAGAAAATGATCATGCCACATGATACCTTCTTACTGAAGTGGCTTTGTTTCTCCCAAGTTATTTGTCTTTCCTACAGCTATGCATTTAGCATTTAAGATTTATTACTGATGGTGCTTCCAGGACACCAGTTTCTTGGAGAGAATGTGACCAGCAGTATTGCAGTTCATTTTAAAACACATTTATCAAAATTTTGAAATGATACTTAGCAATAACAGGGAATTAGCTTCACTGACTCAAACAATACTTTTGGTCCAACTACATCCCAGGATGAGGTCATTAAAAAACCTGGCTTGAAACTTTTTCAGTTTTTAGGGGAAAAGAAGCAGTGAAAATGATGCCTGTAGCATTTTCTGATAAAAACATCTTGACTGCAGCTACTCAACACACTAAAATACATTGGCACTTCTTTTGGTATTCTTCTAAGGCCAAGTTAGAATAAAGCTCTTCAGAAGTCCTGCCACTGCAAAATGCTTTTAGATTAGTAAATCTGTAAACCAGAGCTAAACATAAACTGTGTCACCTAAGCTTATGAAAAATATATATATTAATGTACTTGCTGTTTGACACAAAAAGAAATGCAAACCACACTTAGCAGACAGAAAAGTGTTTTTCTCACAGGAAGATGTGACAAAAAAAATGTTCATTTAAATATTTAGATTTTTATTACCAGGTGCTGATTACTGTCTTAGTAGATAAGGGTTACTCCTGGACATCTCCAAAAGGTGTTAGTAACCTGTAGTAGTAGTAAGAATAGGAGATAACACTTAGGCAACAACAAAGGAAAAAAAAAACAAAACCAAAAAACAACCAGACCCATGCATTTAATATCCTTTCTGAAAGCTCCTGTCACTAGATGTTCGCTTTGGATGGAAACACAAGTAATATGGAAAAAGCCTCCTGTGACCAGCATTCACAAGCTGCTTGGCTTGGAGTAAGACAGCATGGGGGCTGTGTGAAATTTTGAAGCATTTCAGTAGCATTAACACTTCAAAGCCCTGTTAAATTTTCTCCAAACAAAAACCTATCCTAACCTAAACTAGCCAAACACCAGCGTATTTACCGAGCAGCTAAGTTAGGCTACATTTTTCATTTTATTTCTATAGTCTGTCAGTAAGGCTGACGCTGCCATCTCAGTTCTCATGGCTTGATCCATACAGTCTACATAATTCAATGTCTTAGTAAGTCTTCAGGCAGTTTTGTAAGTTACCAAGCCTCTCCTTTTCCAGCAAACTTCATCAAGTAGATAGAAAACAACAATATTGTTGCACCAAGGTTAAATTCACTAGGAACTAAACCAAAAAAAAACCCACACCACTGAGACATCCATTTGTTTACAGAAAAGAAATACTAAGTTTTACTCTCTAATGCTATGGACAGCACGTCAAAAATTTCCAGTGCAGAGATGTATTTACATACATAACAGTATACAAAATCTACACTAAGTATACCCCACAAGGAAAACAGTATTTAAAAAAAAAAAATAATAAAAAATTACAGGCAGCTTCCTCATAATTTTCAGTTTGGACTCATTCTGTGACAACAATTCACCTATCTAAAGAAACAAAGATTAACTAAATCTCAAATTAGACATTGGTTTTACTTCACAATAAGGCATTGGAAACCATTGTAGGACTGTAGCCTATTGTCTTAAAGACTTACATAGTAGTTGCCACGTCTTATGGAAGGACAAAATATAGAAGCTCTTACTTTGAGCTCCATCTCTTAAACTGATGCTTTGGCATTGATGTTATGATCAGTATTTTTTTAATCCCATTTGCATGCTTTAATGTACAGAAAGGTAAATTTAGAATCCAGATTAAATGATATTAAGCATGGGATCTACAATTTCGTTGTATTCATTTTCATGGACAGAGTATATGTATATGTGTACAGAATATGTGTAAGTACTGTTTTCATTATCTCAAGAGTTTCCTTGTTAACTGTACTTTTTTGATTAAATATTTGGTAATAGAATGATGGCAAAGTATTATTAATGAGTTACACATCCTGTCATGAACAACTTGTGGATACAGTTGCATTGAATTAATTGTTTATAATCCTAGGAAAATTAGAAAGAGCTCTGAAAAACTAGACACATAATCATTGTCAGTTGGTCCTGCACAGCCCTTGTTGTTGAACCCATGTAGAAACTAGAAGAGCTCTTACAGAGAAGGGTTCCTACAGAGATATTTGAAGTATACTTTCCTGCTTAATACTGCCTAAGTAACATTAACAGAGGGAATGAATATGCCAACAAAATTACTACAGAACCCTTTAATGCTCTCAGGAGATAAATAAATGTGTTGCTTCAGTGCCATTTGAATGACCTGTATACTTGGAACTAATTATTTCTTTTGTTTTCCCTCACTAGCAAACCAAGCTATACCCTTGCTCTTGCAAACCTGTTCTACTTCTAGTTCCATTCTGAACACCTGCTCAGCATATTAACATGTGTGTGCTAATGCACATGCACGTGTGTGCACACACACATTGTTCTATTGAGTTAATGCTTCTGAGAAAATAATTTACTGAAAATCTTTGAGCACTAATCTTTTGATTAAATTAGAAGGCACAGTCTGCAAGTAAACAAATAAAATAAGGGTCTTAGAGTGTGTCATCATTTTGAGCTTCAGAATTTTGGTGTTACAAGAACTGTTCAACAGATTTGCTACATACATGCAATATGTGCCTATAAAGTCTGAAGAAAAAGAAACCTCTGTAATTGTAATACCTGTACAAATGTGGAATCACACCTGACCTATAGAATTAATTTTCCTAAAGCATAACTTACATTTAGTAATTTAGAAAAATGTGGTAAGGTAAATGAAAGTAATTTTACAATGTAAAGTTGTAAATCATTAACTTTGTTTAAAGCTCCTAGAGCTTTAAGGAGTTTCCTGAACAAATCAGTAGTGTTTTTTCAACTAGCACAATGGTTACAAGAAGTACAGAGCACATATTTATCTGTATCTTGTAGTGGCATGATGTATCTGATGTCTCTACTCTCAAAAGATGTTCAAGTAGCATTACAAATTAAAATTAAAAGTGGGGATTTTTTGTTAAGCAATTGGTTTTTTCTCAATTTAAATTACTCCTCAGGAGGCAAATCTACAGGGAATGTAGAGCAGTTGATATTGGCATTTCTAAAATTTTTATCTTTATCAATATTTTGAGGAGTTTTACAATTTTAAAAATTGATGGAAGTAATGGATAAATAGCAAGTAAAGAGAAGCATTATCACTAGATGAAAATGCAAGGAAGACAGACGGTGCCCAATTGCAATTAAATACTGGTTTAAATACACACAAAAAAAATATTTATTTTAGAACTGGTGTGAGATGTCTTGAATGCAGTCATAGTTCTTTACTTCACCTTCTAAACTGTATTTGTACTACCTAATAGTGTACTCCATCCATTCAATTGTATCTTGGTTTGAGTTAGAAAAGAACTAGTTATGTTCAGTGATTTTGATTTTCAGCTAAGTCTCTTCTAACTAACTGCAGTTTCTGAAGTTAAAAGCATATTTACATGGACAGTGTTTGCTTCTAGCAGTGATAATGCTTGATGTTTAGAGTTACCACCAAGGACTGGTGTGCAGACCAAGGTCCCTGCTGAGTCTTATGTACCACATCACAGGTGAGGAAAGTAAAAGGCTGAACCTGAAAGGCAGGAGCGGACAGGACAGGGGACCCTAAACTGACCAACAAAATATTCCGTCCCATATGCAACATATTCAGTATAAAGCTGAGGGACTGTGAGGGTCAAGCTCCCTTCTTCAATGACTAGCAACTGAGGAGGACTCTGCTCATTCTGCCTTTGATCCCAGTCCATGTGTTCCTGAATGTAGTTCCAGAATCCAGCTCCTGAATCTGATTCCCCTCTGTTGCTAAGTCCAGTCTGGGACTTCCCTAGTGCATGCTCCACAGAATCAGTAGTTGTGGTGATGTAACTGCCATCAGGGGTGTTGGGTTCAATACTGGTTCTGTATATATTTGTATATATCCAATTTAATTACTATTCTTCCACTAGAGTGGTTTTAGTTTTCTAATCCATAAGTCTCTCTCCCTTATTCTCTTTTTCTTTCCCTTTGGGAGGGTAGAGGTTAACAGAGAGCACTGGTTATAGGTCTAGGGGTAACCCTGGCCCTAAACTGTCACAAATTGCTTCACAAAAGAGAGTTAATGGCAAAATTGGTTCATACTTCTTCAGGGTAGTTGTTTTTATTTGAAGGGACAATCCCTGCTTGGTAGATAGGCCAGTATAAGGTCCTCCAAAGTACATACCACTCAGGTCAATATAACAAACTTTATTTTAAATTAATTTAATTTAAATTTAATTTGTATACAATAAGAAAATCAGCTTCTGAAGTAAAAAGTGCTTGTTGCCAAAAGTTTCTTGATCAAATGGGGAAAATGAAAAGAAAGCTCTTAAGGAAGAATCCACAAACGGAATGAGATTACTAGCAATGTTTTTTAAAAATGATTTAAATATTAATTTCTTATAATCAAAGAGTCCTGACAAATATTCAATCTTCAAGAAGTCACTTCAGAAAAATAAATTCTATGATAAACAGGGAACAAAATAAACATGACAGCTACACCCTTGATATTTCCAGTTCCAGATGTTCATTCAAATGCAACTTACCCTTTCATCCCTTACACTAGGACTATGCACTACTATCATTTTTTTTCAATTATTTCCATTGTCAGGCAGCATCATTCTTATGTAACATTTTTGCATTATTTTTTTTTGACAAAATCTTTATCTTAAACATGATACTCACCTGTAATGTTACTACTGCAAAAAGTCAGTTATCAATATTTCAGAAATTTTGCTTAGATGATAGCCGTACTATTGCTGTCAAAAGTATTTATTCATTAGAAAGGTTCTGACACAGATGTAAACTCTCTAGAAGTTTTGTAGCAAACAAGGAGATAAGGTACTAATCTAACTAGCAAGAGCCAAAGTCAGATAACATTATGAATAACTTTGTCAGCTTCCATCAAAGATCTGCAGCCCTTGTGTGCCTACAGATGGGATATGATGACTACTTTTTGCCCCTTTGTAGAGGATATTGACAAACTACAGAGTCCAGAGGAAGGTCATTGAATGGCTTGAGAACTTGAGCATGTGATATACCAGCAGAAACTGAGGGAACTGGATTTGTTTAGCCTGTAGAAGAGAAAGACAGGGAAAGATTTGACTGAAATCCTCATCTACCTAAAGAGAAGTTATAATGAAGGCAGACCTGGGCTGTTGTCCATAATACACCATAATAAAAGAGCCAGCAAACACAAGCTGCAACAAGACAAACCTCCAGCTGGATGTACAGCAAAAATTCTTCATGGAAGGAGCACTTAGCTACTGGGAAAAGGTTGTGAAAACTCCATTCCCAGAGGGTCTCAAAACTCACTTGGAGAACAACCTAAGCAATGTTATAGGCCACTGAAGCTAGCCTTAGTTTGTGCGGGGAGTGGATCATATGACCCATGGAAGCCCCTTCATGGACGACATATGCTTTTTTGAGGGAGGAGAGGACATCTGGTTTAGCAACACAGCATGTCAAGCAGATGTTCGTGCCACACCAGACTACCGTGTTCATTTATATATAAAAAGCTTGATTTATAACGATGATCCTGAGGATTCATTTTAGAATCATTCTGAGGTCACTTAAGTGTGTGACAATTCTAGTTACACCTTCCATATTTTTTACTAGTTTTTTTTTTCTAGATCTTAGGTGAAGCTAAGAACGATAGCCTATCCCATTGATAAGACTTTTTTTTCCAGACAGAAAACCACAACTTCCATGCATTGTATTAAAATCTCTTTCTATGTAACTTTATTCTAAAGGGTTGAGGTAAAGAATATTTAAGTGTTATGTAAGAATGAGAGAGTTAAAGCACCAAACAAGAATATAATAGTACTACAATAGGGAATGCACATGAAAAACTCAAGTAGTTTGAATCTTTCTTCTGGTCAGCACGATACATTTGCAGAACTGCACTAGGTTCAGACTCTCAGTTCGAGCACATATTTTTTAGGGGTTGTAGGTAATGTTACACTACAGGAACAAACAGGGTAACTGAAAAACTGAAAAGGTGACTTGACACTTCAAGCATTTTCATTACCTTTCATCTCTTGCTTTGGACACTTCAAGCATCCACTACTAGAGATGATAACTAAATTTGGAACCGTCTTTCATTTGTTAAGTAGCTGCTTGTCACAATGATTCCTGTGAGTCTAAGATTGTGAACAAATTAAATTAATGTGGTTATCATTCATTGCACTGACAGAATGTTGGCAGTTTAAAAACTGAGTAAAAATTAAAGTGCTAAGTAGTTAGCAAGTGACTTCACAGCCCTTTGAAACATTCTTTACTGTAGGAAATACTCGTTTCTTCCTTATGACAAGGTTGTGCCAAGAACATGAGAAAGTGGTCCATGAGTGGAAGCCAGCTTCTAATGCCACACTAAACTGTGTTGGTGGTCTTAGGAGTCGATAGTGCTGTGTTACATTAAAGAGAGCATTTAAGATTGCCTTTGTTTTTCCGTGAACAATACAGGTGCTGAAATTCCATTGTTCCAATTAGTGCACTGAGTGGTACTTTAAGGCATTACGTGCTGAAATTTTCTTTAAAAGTACTATGAAAGCATAGCTAAAAGTGAAGTGGATTTGACCCCATTGGAGTGACAGTGTAAGTGACTACCTTCAGCACATTTTAAATCCTTCAGAACACATTAAAACCAATATTTTGCAAAGCTTTGAATAAGATTAATGCTTTAGTGCTTCAATGGAGCTTAGGTAGTTTGGATAAAATTCCTACGTATCATTCATGGTGGATGGACCGCAAGACATGGAACAGTGAGACAAAGCCCCTCCCACAGTCAATGAGGACAAGGTTCTTGAATGTCTGAGGAACCTTAACATTCACAAGTCCATGGGGCCCAATGATATGCACCCCAGAGTGCTGAAGGAATTGTCTGATGTAGTTGCCAAGCTACTGTTGATAATATTTGAAAAAGCCTGGCAGTCAGGCAAAGTCCCTAGTGACTGGAAGAAAGGAAACATCACCCCTATTTTTAAAAAGGGTAAAAAGGAAGACCCTGGGAACTACTGTCCTGTCAGCCTCACCTCTGTGCCTGGGAAGATCATGGAGCAGATCCTCCTTGAAGAAATGCTCAGGCACATGGAGGACAGGAAGTTAATTTAGGAGAGTCAGCATGGCTTTACTAGGGGCAAGTCCTGCCTGACCAATCTGGTGGCTTTCTATAATGAAGCAACTGCACTGGTGGACAAGGGAAGAGCTGTGAATGTCGTCTATCTTGACTTTGCAAAGGCCTTTGACACTGTCCCCCATAGCATCCTCCTTTCTAAGTTGGAGAGATATGGGTTCGATGGGTGACTGTTCAGTGGATAAGAACTGGCTGGATGGTTGCACCCAGAGGTTAGTGGTCAATGGCTTGATGTCTAGCT
>NW_008580912.1:0-26028 GCF_000691845.1 Merops nubicus | reverse complement strand
CAGCTGCTTTGTCTGATCTTTGGGTGCCAGGGAACTGATCCATTCCCAGGAGCTTTTCCTGGGGCACTGCTACCTGTGCTTGCCTGTGTGAGAGGCTTTAGCGTGTTTTTGTGAGAGGGAAGGAACTGCATCTTAGTGCCTGCCTGTGGTGTGAAGGGAGAAGTGGATTGTGTCCCCTGAACCTCCATCTGTGCTCATGCTGGTCCCTCTCTGCTGCTGCACACAGCAAGTTTATACAATTCTGCTACTTTCACTAGAATACAGGGTTGTTCTTTTTTTTCTAGGGGAAAAAAGGGCATATTCTGCCTTGACAAGCATGCTCTCCTGTCCTGACTTGTTTTTTTCTCTTTTTTTTTCTGCATGCTGAAAGTCCTTCAAAGCTGCTACAGTATTCTTAGGAGAGGTTGCCTAGGAAGAGGCTTTTTGTTTTGAAATTTCCATCAGGTGATGGATGAACTGACAAAATAAACAAATGGGCTGAGGGGGCATTTAGTTTACTTATTTTATGCTGAAGCTGAGTACTCTCCAAACCCCTGACATACCCCAGCTGTGATGCAGCTGTTGAGAAGTGTATTTTTGTCACCTGGATGAGGGCAGTGATCACTGTACGAGGCTGTTGGATCAGATGGGGACAGGAGCTGTCTCACCCCAGCTCTTGCTCCAGTGCTTAATCACTGAGGTGCAAATCTATAGATGGAACTCCCTTAATAAACTTTTCTCCATTCAAATACAAAATTGTATGAGATTCTCTGTCAGTGTGCTGTGAAAATGGCTAATGAAGTTAAATTGACAATTTACTTAACATTTGAGAGGAGAGAGGAAGTGCTGGGGAGAGATTTTGCTCTGTTGTGACAGCGGTGACTGCGATGTTGGAAAGGCAGACTGTGTTTTTGCAGTTTCTAGAGTGTTGGTCATGTGCTGTTACCATGGAAATATTCAATGTGGATTCTAAAAATTAGGAAGATTTCTGGACAGCATAGAAAGACAATTGTGCTTTTTATAGTGAAAGGCTGCTCAAGCTGTTTGACAGTGTGGATGGACAAAAGAAAGCCATGGAGGTTTTAGCATCTTCATATTGCTAAACTTCATGAGAAAACGTATGAAGTTTCAAAAAATACAAAGCAATTTAAAGCTTCTGGTAAACTGCTTCATCGGTGCTCTAAGTTTTTTAATTACCTCTTTTCTTCTCCCATCATGAAGTCCTACCAGGTCTTTTAACAGAATGTTTCCCCCTTCTGTGGTGACTGTTTCATGTGTTGTGGAGGAGCTGGACAATATCTAACCAACTTTGCTGCCTGCTCAAAGAACAGAAAAAGCTAAATAATGTAAAAAAAAAAAATAAATGCTAGTGACAGAATATATTATCTTTTTTCTGTGTGTCAGAGAAGTCCCCTTGCACACTCCAAAGTTGTGAAGGGAGGGAGGGCTGAGTCCTTTGAAGTGCAACATAGTGCCTGGCACAGGGCTTTGGTTTGAGTGCCACAGACTGGAAACAGAAAACATGGTTCCATGATTGCAATGCTGTGTGTTTAAGGCTGAACTAAAGTATTTTAAAAGTAATTGGTGAAGGAAATTGGAAATAAAGGAATTTGGGAAGTGCCCTTCGTTTTCTCATTTGGATACCTGTGAAACTGGATTTTACTGAAGCAAAACCTTTTCATGCTTCACCTTAATCTCCTGGTTCCTTTTGAGGAATGGTTCTGCAGCAGGCCCAGATTTCATGTCCTCCGTGGAACTGGAATGTGATATGAGCAAACACAATTTGATAGGAGCAGTTTCCAAAGAGGAAATACGTTTGGGGTTTGTGTAACAACTTGCTATTTCTTGTATGTTTAGATCTATGTCTGCTGTGATATATGAGATTTTGCCTGTATTTAATTGGTGTTTGTGGCTTGCAGTTGCTCTGCAGAGCACAAAGGAACAAAATCCTGCTGTTCTTTGGACTTTGGATGTGGTTCTAATTAATAACAAGTTCTTAAACATAAATCTAATTTTCATATATATTAAAACCTCATTTTAATTTTCGTGTTCCTCTGACTTTTTGGTTCAACAGTAATGTTCACAAGTTTTGATGGTGTGTGCTTAGTATATAGCTTTGTTAGGCTGAGAAATCCAAATATGCTGCAGTGTATTTATTTACCTTAAAGTTACCCCAGCTTGTCAGCAATAAAAAATATTAAGTTGACAAATTGTCTTTTATAGCTATACTATGTGTCAGTACACAGACTGCTTCTAAAGACCAAATTGAGGACATTCCTCTCAGAAAATCCATTTCTGTTCAACTTTTAGTTGACTGTTATGATGTAAACCTTGGTTTACATTTTGTCTTTGTTGTACATGACAAATAGTTTATTCATTTTTACCTGGCCTCTCTCTTTTCTATTCTTTTTTATAACATATTGTTGAAAAAGGAATCTTCAGGCCTGACATTGGAAGTTAAAGATATAAAGTGGTTGGTAGGGTCACTCACTCTCATGGAAAGGCACAAACCTTTATCTTTGTAAATTTTAAAACTAATATTATTTACCCTGACACTTCTGTTCTGATATTTTAAATGCAGTTACCTTCCTTTCCTGTGACCTTCACTGAGTTTTAAGTGTATTCCTCCTGTTTTTTTTCTGTCTTCTTGAGAAAAATATAGCAAAATTATCCTTTGTCTTGCTGCTTTGTATAAAATACTATAATTTCTTTTTGTGTATTTTCTATCCCTTTGATAATACAGATAGAGATTTGTTGAAATAAAACAGATGATACTATACAAGTAACAGTAATTTCATTTGCTCTGTTTCTAGATGGAATCAGTGTTAGTGGACTCCCTCTCTCCAGTCCTTTTCGGCAGGTCGTCAAACCAAGGGTAGAGACTAAAACTATTAATCCACAAGAAAGCAGCAAAGTTGGTGACTTCAGTCATGTGAAGGTGAGTGAGTGCTATCAAAAATAAAAGATGTGGTTTTCTTTGTTTTGTGTTATGGTTTGCTGTGTTATTAAAAAATAAAGGTTTCTTTGTCTCATAAATATTTCACTTTTTTTTTTTTAAGAACGGCTTGGTGCTCTGTGTTGGGATGGTTATATTGGAACAAATAAACAATGAAGTGAAAGAAGATCAGGCTAACAGCAGAAGTTGTAAAGAGTTGGTTGTCAGTACAGTATTCTCAAGGAACTGTCAGTTCTTCACCTTGTATTGGTTTCTTTTGCTATATACTCTGTAGGGAGATGCTTCTGGATGAATTCTTGGTTTTCTTCTAATAAAATGTACGGAAGGATTTCTAGCTTCTAAACATTTTGAGATCAAAGTCATACCTTCACACTTCCAGTAGTAAGCCTTTTAGAGGTGTTCGAGTAAGTAATAAAACAGAATAGTTGAGAGAGCCAAAAGAAAGGGAAATAGAAGTAGGAGGATGAAAGAACAACTGTGCAGGTAGAAGCTGCACTGTGCTTACTGAGAGAGTCTTCCCTGGAGTAAGCTACTGTTGGTTTTCTGTTGAAGATGTGAAGTTCTTGTGTTGAGCAGTGAAATAAGAACAGCTTCGTACTGGCCAGATTTGCAGAATAATTTAAGATGAAAAGCACAAAGACTATAAAAATGCACAGTAGCACTTCATTGGTCTCTTCTATAACTTTGGTGAATACATTGCACACCTTGTAGTGTTTGATACGTGGCCTGCACGGATCTGTGCTCATTCAGTCAGAGTTGAGGTGGAGTTGTACAGTGAAATACTTGTCTTGGCATGTCTTTGAGAAGAAAACACAGACGTTGCTCTGCTCAGTAGCTTGCTTCTCATGTGAATTTACTTTCTTCCCAGTGAGGTTATTTACCATTCCACTTGATCAGTAAACAGCTGAAGCTGTTTAATTTTTCAGTACGTTTCTTTTGGACTGTTAGCACTGCTAAATCATCATCATCTGATTCTGCAGTACTGAAAGGGTGATAGCAGCATGTGAAAGATGATTTAAAAATTAATAAAGCCTTCTTTGCATTTTATGATATAGCAAGGTATTTCCTAATTGCTTTTAAATTAATATCAGCATGATTGAGGAAACAATTTGATACATAAGTGGGTAGAATGTCCAGCATTAATTTTTAAGTTTAGAACTTCGTGTAGAATGTCTGACCTATTGACATTACTTATGGAAGCAATGGAGATGTTATTTCAAAATTGGACTAAAATCCCAAAGTGCAGTGTTTCTTTGCATCAAATAAATGACAGAAAAAATCAAACACATTTTGGTGAACTTTTTACATGTCAGTCAGTTGTCCTGGCAACCAAGATGTTGCAAGTTCACAATAATCTGTGTGATGGTATTACAAGGAAATTGGAGAGTCGTAAAGCAAAGTCTTGGGTTTTAATGGTGTATAGTGAAACAGCCTGGGAATGCATCTCCTTGATTCTCTTGTTAGCTTTATGGAATGATTTTTAAAATAATTAATTGCTGTTTTGTGATGGAAGGACCTTGCAGGTGATCAGAACTATGTTCAATAGAGAATATACATTCCAATAACATCAAGGGATTTCTTGCTCAGTAAATTTATAGGTGTATTGGGCCTGATTTGTATGTTTGCTGTACGGCTCCCATAGCATGCCCAAAATTAACAATTTACTGTGTTAACATCTGTTCTAACACAGGCTTCACCACTAACCTTAACTTTTTCTAATGTTTAGAAGAGATGATTTCTAGACAGGCAGAAATAAAAATCAGGCTGTTAAAATAGCCAACAGGATACAGCTCTGGAGGAAGTCTACAAAATTATATTTAATTACTTACATGGTCAGAATGATAATGATTTATTTGCAGAAAATATCCATGGTAGGAAAAATACAGCTTAAGTTTTTCCAATATTTGTAAGATTGGTGTATTGTAGATGAGGAGAGAGAAAACCACAGTAAGGTATTGCCATCTGGAGGGTGATTTACTGTCATGGCTCATTCCATTTAACAAATGCCCATTTCTATAACTTCCACTTCTATTTGCCATGTTAATATGCTTCTAAATAATCTTACCTAAGTTTGTCCCAATTAAACTATCATAAACCAATCATTTGATCTGCCCAGATTAAAAATACTTAGGAAGGTCAGAACTATTTAGGGTGTCTTAGAAGTATTTTTTGGTTCATGAGACTATCCACATAGTTAACTCTTTATGTATAAGGACATACAGAGGTGGTGCTGGGCAAATGGCCAGAAGAAATTGCCTGTCACAGCTGCAGAGACAGCATTTCTCTGTTTAGATGAGGACATTCCCTCTGACTGCCAGTCGTCCTGTCATCAGGTGTGTTATCCAGCTTTTCCTCTGGCTGTCTACCTCTTCTGTTTAATATTGTCTGTTTTTGTCTGTGACTTCTCTTGCTCTTCAGTGGGAAGAAATGTAAGAACCACCAGTAGCTTGAAATAAAAGCTAGACAAATTCCAAGTGGGCTATCAAGCAGTTACTGTAAATGGGATCAATTAAACATCTAAAGGTACAGCTCTGGTCCAGTTTTCTTGACTGGGTTCTGAGCAATTGGCTGTATTTTTGCTTCTGACTTGCTGGCTTTTAGACTGGTACCTTTCAGAGTACAGGAGTACATTTGCTGTCAAATGCAAACCCTTTTGCTTAGTAAGAACCTTGTTGTCTAAAATGTAGCAAGGTAGGATAAATACAGGAGAGGTGATCCAAGGTTCCCTTTGAACTCAAGTCTCAAAATAATTTGAGGTTTCTGAATCTTTTTGAGTGCCCTAGGACCTCCTTGAAAGATATTTCAGTTTCTCTGTTGCCACAGAACAATTCAGTGCGGGTGGGCTATTGCCTGTGTCTTGCACTCTGCTGTTCAGGGTGGTTGCTTGATTATATTTTAAGATTTATCTTGTAGTAGTCAAGCAAATTAAAGTGGTTTGAGAAGTAATGTTAAGAAGCAAGTGTTTTTTTTTTTTTTAAGTTAAGAAACATGATTTATCTTAAACAATTTGTGTGGTGAAAATGCTCTGCTGTCATTTATTCATGATTTAGCAGTAGATGTCTGTTGTGAATATTCAGGAGGAGTAGTAATTTTTCAGTCCTGTATGCTCTGCATAAGCTAGTCTTCAAATAAAGGTGTATTTTTTCAAATGAAAATGAATGTCAATCAGTGCTTCTCTTGTTGCTGATTCTGAAATGTCCTTGTTCAGTTATTTATAAGTCTTAATACTTAAAAATGTTCCTTCCCCAGTGGGAACACGAAAATTGTGAGTGAACAGTTTTGGATATGGCAGTACTGCAGCTGAACTTCTCTGCAATCTACATTTCCAATTTTGCTGCAGGCTTATCTTTAATAAACCAGTCACTGGCTTCTGGAAATGACTGTTATAATGATATCATAAATTCATTATAAATATTGCTTTATGACCTCATCATAAAGCTTGCTGGTCCACTCCAGCTGAACAGAATACCACGGCGTAATGTTCTGTTCAGAAGTATTCTTTCCACTGTTCACTACTGAGTGGCTGTGGTAAGCACTGCCTAAAACCTGGGTCATTCTGTGGTGCTTCTGCAGGGCAGTGAGTTAACCCCTGCTCAGCTCTGCGTTGCTGTGGCTGTACTTGCACATGCAGTGGTCTGTTTTAAGGCTGAATCTATTTTTGGGTAATGCTGCAGGGTGTTTAGATAGTCAACTACTCTATGTATAAATGTAACAAATATGATAATCTTTCAGCAAACAACATGCGGTTTTTAACCTAGGGAATTCTGTACTGGGTTTCATGCTTGGAAGCTGGGATTATTTAGCTTAGTCTAGTTCTTACCAGTGATGGAAGAAACTCACTCTCACTCCATGCCACATCTTGTAGGCTTGAGGCTTAGAGATCAATCTGTTGGTCATTAAAGTCACAGTGATTGCCATCACGTAATGGTGATTCATAGGTAGTTCCTTCTTGGAAAAGGAGAATTATTCATCAAGACACCTCAGTTCAACGTCATGTCCGTGATTTCTTTGGCACAAATCTTCTGGGATTAAGAAATGCTACATTACCCTAACTGGACAAAAGACCAAACTGAGAGTTGGAATGGAGGAGTCTTAGCTGAGCGAAGAAAACTTTGGAAGCTTTGTGGGTTCTTAAAAATCTTGGTTTAAGCTTTTAAGCATACACATTATGTTTGACCAGTTTATAAGGACCTTGGCTGATTTATCTGATTTGAAACTTGTATGTTCAGGAGAATTTGCCTCTGCATACTGAAAGTGAGCTGTAATTCTAGAGATTGAACTGCAGGTACTGGAGAGGTTTAAGTAATCCCGTGGAACTGCTCTGTTCCTGCACTCTCAGTGAATGGTAGGAAGTGTTAAACTATGGCATGCAGAGATAATCTAATTTAATACACAGTCTTTAGTGTATCTTTCCTCACTTAGCCAGCAGTGTACTAAAATGAGATAGAAGTATTAATTGGATTTTTTTCCATGCAGTTCTCGGGCTCTGCTCTTCTAGTATGAAAGTATGCTGATAAGTGAGATAAACTTTATATTGTGGATGCTTTAAACTCAAACTCCTTTTACCCGTAAGCCTTAAATCTATTCTAAGTTCATGACCTGAAAGAAAACTAGTTGGATATATATTTTTTTTAAACTTTTAAATAATTTTTTTTTCTGCTGAAGTTAGTGGGGATGTTGAATTTACAGAGCACGACTGAAATTTAGATTTCTTTTTTTTTTGGTTTGGTATATGTGAATTTATAAATGACATCTTAGGCACAAACATATAACCCAGGTTAGATGTTCTACTTGCACACTGTCCTATTTTGGCATTCAATACTATGCTTGTAACTGCTGTGACCCTGAGTTCTCCTTCAGTGTTAAACACATCTTAGGGGAAAAAAAATAAACCAGGAAGACACAAGTGTCTGTCCCTGTTTCCTTAATAGCTTTCAAGCCTGTAAAAGAGAAGATAAAACCCTAAAGTTCTTTCACTTCCCAAGTTGATTTTATCAAAATAATATCTATTTTAAAATAATTAATTGACAATTGTGAGGTAAGTACCAGAAGGCCAGTTATAGTTCCTGAAGTCTGCTCAGATTGGAGCCATGAGTCAAACCAGCCTTTGCCAGGTCAGCAAGGTTTTTTTGGTTGCCTTCCTGGCCCAGAATTGGATTCCCTTGAGATAAAGTGGATAATAAAAGTAGAGTTGTTCTTCAAGAACAAGAGAGATGGATTCTTGGTAGTGGATACCTGCCTGGCAAAATCTGTATCATCTGGATTTGGACAAAAGCTTACAGTTTTTGAGTTAGTCTGGGTCTAAATGCTCTTAACTTTCCTTCCCTGCCCAGTTTGGCATTGCTTGCATTCCTTTCTGTGAGCAGTTGAGCATTCAGCATGATGTCTGCTCACCAGCCCTCTTCTTCTTCTGTGAATGGTTCCACTGAGAAATGAACACTCTGTGCCCTAGACAGGATTGTACTTCAGAAGATGAAGAAAATATTTTACTAAAGCTATTCTCTAGAGCTATGGGAAAAATAAATTTGCTACTTCTCCCTGGATTTGAATATATTCAATTCATTCACCTCATCGGGTATTTTACATTCAGTATTTTTACTGTAGCAGCTGCAGTTTCAATTCAACACATTTTTATAACCTGAAGTACTTCCTTTTTTTCTATTTTATTTGACATGAAAGAAGCAGTAAAAATTTTGTATAGTATTGATAGAAAAATTTTACATAGATTCACTATCTGCTTGTTAAAAGCACCATTTTCTCCAGACTTTTTGTTGTCACTCAGTAAATAAGGGGATTGTCTACTTGTACCCAGACAAACTTCTCAAGAATCATAGCTGCAGCAGGTGGGGAGAGGGGTGGAACAAACAGAATAGGGTGGTGAAAGTGCAGTCAGCTCTGTAAGAAATTTTAAGAATAATTAGAAATTGAGATGTTTGTCTGGATGCTCTGCTTGCATTGGATGATGTGTTTCTTCACAACAGCTCTTCCAGAGGACAGAGATCAGCTGTAGCCTGGGGCTTTCAGAACATAAACTGCTATGTGCCACGTGGACAGGTGTCACAAATTCAGAATCTACCTCTGGAGGTAGATACTTCAGTTCTGCTCTTGTGAGTTCTTGCATGTTTAGTTTTCCTCTCAGTGAGAACAGATGGGGTAGGTCGGATCCAGGCTGTAGACCCAAGGTCATCCTTTCTTTCAGGTGCCTTATTTACTTGTTTCTCAATCTGTACGTTTCTACTACTTGTATTGTGGATCCTCTGTCAATCAAGAGATGCTGCAGTAGTCCTCATGGTTGTTTCTGCCAAATGGAGACTGTTTCAGCACCAAGAGTTAAGAGTGTGGTTCATCAGCCCTCTAAAGGCTCACTTTACTTACTAGCCTTGGTGCAGAACAATGAACTGCCTTTTGCTGGTGCTCAGGCTCCCTGCTCACACTTTGGATTTGGTCTGAATGTCCAATTTAAAGTGGCTTTTCATCCCCACTGCAGGTGGATTTTGATTCATTGTATGTGCTTCTAAAATGAGAGTATATCATCCAGGTCTGAAGTGGAAGCCCTGGAGCATATTGGGTATCATGCTGTGCTTCAGCTAATAAACTCTTCCTTTCAGCAGCAAAGCATGCTTGTTTTATTCTGTGCTATGCTTCTTTAACTACATGTGTTCCAGTTCTTCACTGAAGCACTCATGTTTAGTCACATCAGGTTCTGGACAAAGTGAGCTCAAGCATGTTTATGAAAAAGATGTAGGTGAGTTACAAAAGATCTGGTTTACCTGTAAGCACAGAAAATGTTACTCTGCAACACAAGAATTCTACCATAATGACTTAATGACTTGCATTCTGTAGTAAATAGAAACTCTTTCAAGTATTTGATACTCAGATTTCAGTTCTATCCAGAATTTCTACTATATTAACTTTATGGCCAGGTGTATTTACATGGTTCGTCCTTACAAAATTTCGTGACGTATTTCAATCCATTTAATTTATGGGCATTGATAAACATAGACTTTTGCCTTGCTCACTTTTACTAGACTTACAATGATAATTTCTAGAGTTTTAACTTAACCAGAATTGTGGAGTTGGCTGGGCAGGGGGCACCTACTCTGGTGGAAGCTGAAATGCACCAGAAACTACAGCTAGATGTAGACTAGGTGGTAAGGCAGCTCTGATGAGCTGGAAGGTTCTCCAGTGCCTACACAACTTGATCCAGTGAGGTTGTTCATGTGCTTTTGGAGCATAATCAAGATTTTATTTCAATTTACGAGAGTGTGAAATTAAATGCAGAATGTGTCATACAGATTACAGTTAACTATAACCTACCTTAAGATTGTTCTGTTCCTGGCATGACAAGGAGAGGCCATTTAATGAACAATATCAAAGAGAATTTTCTTCAAATATTTAGATCTACATGCAGAAAAAAAATAGTATATTATAAGCAATTTTGTGTATTTGGGTTATTCTTTTCTGTAAAGCAAAGTTCTTCCTACGAGGAATGGTCGGAATCATGCTTTCTATTTCTTTCTGAAACTCATTATTTCCTCTGTTTCAAAATCCTGGTGCTACTTAGTGTGACAGAAGGGTGTCCTCAATGATCTGTGCATTCTGTTTAGTAGGTTTGCATTTGTGGGTTTTGCCATATGAGTTACTAAAATTCATGGCTGCATTTCCATTTTTAGCTAGATACACAAGTCTTAATCCTTTAAAATGTACTGTAATACATTCCATATTCTAAGAACTTGCCTGAACAGTTTTTATTCTACCATAATAGATGTGGCACTTTGGGGACATGGTTTAAAGTCATGATATTGTTGGATGGTGGTTGGACTGCATGATCCTGGAGGTCTTATCCAACCTTAATGGCTCTATGATTCAGTGAATGAACCATGCAGTTCCATAGGTGCCTCAGCAGTGTTAGGAGCCTTCCATCTGCAGGTCTTCAGCTGGCCTTTCATCTACTGCTTAATTCAACCATATCTTCCTCCATTTCCCCTCTTTTTCACTTTTCCTCTCTAGTTTATAACTTTAGAGCCTAGTAGGTAATAAAGTAGGTAAATCACATACCAAATAAATCCTACCCATGTCTTGTTTACTTACTTTGCATCTCTGCTGCATGTTTTGCCCCTGAAAATAAGGTGGAGACTACTTTGTTATAGTTGTGGAAAACTCCTACCTGGAGGAAATAATTTTTCTAACTTCTGAGTGATTTAATCAGAAATTTAAGTTTACATGCAGCTTCATGAGAAGACACTTTATTTCCTTTGACTTAGATGCTAATAATGTTGTATTATTGTTTTAAATCTTCCCCTGAAACAATGACAAATGGCCTACCTCAAAAAATTAGTCTGATGTGACCAACTTAACCAAATGAGCTTCTAAACATGCATTTAGGATAAAAATGATCTTTGGAAGACTAGTTTGTATGAGAGGTGACATGCTCTCCAGATTTTGGTAACTGGAACAGTTATTTCGTAAATGTAATACCACTTCTAATGCTGTGCAGGAATTACATCCTGATCATTTGCACATTCCAAACTGCCTATTTAGGCTTTCGTTTCATTCATAGCTAGTGGTAGCAAACAACGTCTCCATCCTGGTTTTATTCACTTGTGTAGCTGCTGCTATTAGCTCTTTCTAGTCATGCTTTTCATCTAGAGGCAAATACCACTAGTCTGCTTGCAAACATGGAAGGAGACGTGGATAAGAAATGGTAGTTTAGGTCCTTTTTCCTCTATTTGGAGCATTTTGTTCTGATTGGTAAAGTGTAGTTCTTACATTATGAAATTGTTTAATTTAAAGTGTAATGATCTAGAAATTTGTTTCTGAAGTTGAGTTCAACCTTACATTACGTTTTTGCTTAAATACTGTTCATCCTGGATATGATGATCTCTTCTCACTGAATGTTTGATGGAACGTTTTTGAGATGCCATCTTTTCTTGCGGTCTCTTAACCAGAGGTAAAGAAGAATAGCTTTTCTGAAGGCAGGGAGAAATGTCAGGTACCACATGCAGGACTTTCTTAGCAGCATATCCTTGATTAGTCTGAAATAGCACAGCTTTTCATAGAGTCATAGAATGTTTTAGGCTGGAAGGGACTTCTACTTCCTTTTATGCTCTTCCTTTTAAAAATACAGATGATTTTTTTTTTCTCCGAATTTGAGAAGAAATAAATCTTCAAGCAAGTTCCATTTCTTAAGTTTTCAAATAATTTTCTTTTTGAAAAATTCTTGATTTCTCCATCAGACACAAATCACGGGCATGCGTGGAGGTTTGTTTTGGTTTTTGAGCAACTAGCCAATGGAGTTATAGTGCATCTTAATAAATAAAGAATCCTTAGACTGCAGAGCCTCTGTTTAGCTCTAAGTGGCACACTTAATAGCTGCTTTACCCAGGAGTATGACAAAGAGAATGAAGTTTGGTAATTTATCACAGTGGGGACTTGAGAAGAGTAGGTCAAGTGTGGTAGTTTTCCTTGGAAGCTGGAAGCGTAGAACGTGATAGCTGTAATTGATGCCAAGCCATTTCTGAAAGGGCACAGCAGCATCTACCAGCTTGGCTTCACCCAGGGAAATGGCTGAATGATCTTCACAGCAAGCTCCACATTTACTGTTCATGGGGTAAACCAGCTTTTAAATGTCATAGTTTGCAATTTTTTAGTAAGCTGATTTGGACTAATACTCTCATAGAGGGATTGCTGAAGAGAATTCCAAGTTTATTTAAGGCTTTCTACTGCTATCAGTGAAAACAAGCATAAAATCTCAAGTTTTAAAGCAGGTTTATACTAATACTAAGAAAATAATGTCATGCTAACTTTATCATTGACCAATGTTGAAGGCTGACAATTTGTTCCGGCGAGTAGGACAAGTTTGAGTTCACTAAAATGAAAATTATTTAGAATTGGCAAATGTATGTGAGAGCAAAAGCCTAGTACAACTGGGGAAAAAAAGCAAGACAAAAAAGTGCAGTTTTTAATATTGTGTTAAGTGAAGTAGATCCAAGTTATAACTCCTTTTGTTAGCCATTTAATGAAACTGGTTTCTAGATATTGTCATTTAGCTGCTTTTCTTGCCCTATGTTGTGGTGACTGATGTGAGAGGAAAAACAGTTGATGAAAAAATTTTGTATGAAGAGGAGAAAGTGCAGGAATTTGGAAATGCCAATCAAACATTTATGTATTTAAATGGAATAAAAATCTTGTTCTTTGGTGGTAGGTCATGTAGAGAAAAGCACTATGACTCCTACTGTGGAAAAAATAATCCTTTGCACTGTTGTGTGTTGTTTGTGCCTAAAATATTTTCTGTGCCTCTTGACTTAGAGATCTGTAGTTTGATGATGTATTAGTATAAATGTTACTGTTAAGTAACTTGAATGTGCATCAACTGCCTTTAGCCATTAAGTACAGTGGATGTAATATATCATTCTCTGTAATTGTATTTGTAAGAGTGAGGAACTCATTATGACTAGCTAATTTTAAACCTGGGACTCTTAAAACACATTATTGATTTAGTTGAAACAGGTCTGAGCAGGAGGAAAGGACAAACGACAAGAAGCAATTAAAATGTATGTTTTTTAATAAAGTGAATCTCAGGAGCAAGGAGGCTTCTAGATTGCTTCATGGTGGTAGGTAGCTTATATAATTTTCATTGTTTAGTTCTAGTTATGTTATCTTTATATAAAATGACTAGCAAACTGAGCAGTACATTTCAAGTACTGTCATTCCATAAAACACCCATTTTTTTTTTTTTTAGGCACTATGCAAATGTAAGTAATAGTTTTATTACCCTTGCTGCCTTTTGATATAGTGGCTGGCTGTCGAGAACAGTGAGTGAGTGCATTGCCCAAGATCATATAAGATATACAGTTAGAAATATTTCTGATATAACCACAAAATGTTCCTTACTGTGACTAGGGTGAGAAAGGACCTTTTTGGTTCTTAACAGTGATACAAAGTCTGAAAATCCCACACCTTCACTGCTGGAGAATTTCACCCTGTGATTTTCCCTGCTCAGCAACTTGATACATTTTCCAAAAGCCATTTCTCAATTTTGCCCCTTGCCCAGTACTTGTTTCCTATAATTATCTATTTCTGTCTGTATTAATTTTTTCATGTTAATTTTTGTTGTGCCTTAATATATTATTTTTCTAGTTCTCCCTTGGTCAGTGCAGTGCTGTGGTCAATCCAAACCCTCTCCATGACTTTATCTGATTGCTTGGTAGCCATCTATAGACTATAATGTTAGCTCCTGCTGCAGTCTAGGAGAGGGGGGAGTAGCTACCCACAGAGACCAAAAGCCTTGAAATACTAAAAGATGGATTGTTACCCAGATGCTGCAAATCTATTCTTGTAGCCTTGGTGGAAAACTTCCTACTGATGATCCATCTAGTTTAATCCTGATAAATTTACCTCAGTGGCTCCTGCATCAAGACGAGACTTCTGAGCCAAAACATGCATTTTTGGGAGTCATCCAATTTGATTAGGATAGTTCAGTGCCAGAAAACTTTCTGCATCCTTGTGGTGGTTACTTTACTGGTGTCATACCCATGTCACTCAAGGGTGCATTTTAACTGAATTTGTCCACCTTCAGTTTCTGCCACTGGGTTTTGAAAGAAGTAAGGGACCTCCTGTCCTAGGTAGCTTTTGTCAACTTACTGTAAGTGAGCTCATGTGAGACCAATTATTTTTAAAGTTTTATTTTGAACTTTCCTGTATGACAGATGTCAGATTCAGGAGGAGGGAGAACACCAGCTTTGCAGCACTATTATACACCTCAGTGATGATTTCCCCAAAAGTGCCGTTTCTGCTGTTCAGGCTGTAGCTCTGTAGAGCTTTAAAGTTTTACAGATTCTAATGAACTTTTTTTAATGGTGCAGTTTTGAAACTGAACTTTTGGCTTTCCTTTGTGGTGATACTATCATACAACTCTAATGCATAGCTTCACCCAGGTGATTTTTCTACTGGAAAAGGAGAAAAATAGTTTTGAATCCTGACTGTTCTTTATAATTGGTATCCAAGTGTGAGTTATGATCTCCTAGTCTAGATAGAATGGAATTGAAAAGTTAGATAATCATTATGTTTTTAACTGAAAGATTAATGAAACAGTAATTGTCTTGTCATGTTCTATGCCACTTCATTTGGTGAGTATTGCTCAGGGCACTTGCTCAACGTAAGTCAGCTGAGGAAGAGAAAGAGCAGTCCCCAAATCTGAGCAGTTATAACCCTTTATTTAACTCAGTAATAACTTTGATTTCTGCAGAGCTAAAAACCTTATCTTCAGATGTTAGTGTAGTGGCAGCTCTGCTTACCTTACTTCTTTGTGAAAGTCACTTGCTTTGAAAAATCCCCATTGTAGAAGGGGATAGAAGCTCCTGTGGATGTACGTCATGGACAGCAGCAGCAGCAGTGCAAGCAGTGGGGACCATTGATACTGGTTACCTAGTAGCATTTTTTTCATCATCTACTTTGTCAAGGCACTTGGAATTTGAATTTAAAAACATGAAAGTGATTATGTGGACGTTCCCTCTTGATATAGAGGGGACCTTGCTTTCCCCCTGGAAAAAAGAGATGATGACATAGCTATGTGCAAAACAAGACATAGCATCTCTCTGCACTGCACAGTGCCAGCCCGAGTCTGGCTGGGTTGTAGTAGGCTCTCCTAGTCCTGTGTGTTGACTCTGCCATGGAACAGTAAGGCCTAAGATAGGGTATAGGTTTTCCAAGAACAAACTTCTAGGGAGTACTGACTGAAAGAGAGAGGGAGGAGGAATCAGGGCATGTAATAATTTTGCTTTGTGGGAAAAACACTACCTGCATTCTGGACAAAATTTACAGATGCTTCTCTAATCTCTGTTACTGTGATATCCAGCTCACTCTGGGGAGGAATGGGTAGGAAATGGTACTAGATGGACAACCTGACAGCACTATCTAGCTCCATTTGTCCTTCATAACAGGAAGAGCTGTCATAATTGCTGCTGTCCAGTGACAGAACAAATAGCCCAGATCAGTCCTGATACCTGGAGAGTGTCTCCCATGCACAAGGACCATATGGAGGAGCAGAGGTCATGTCATTGATGCAGAAACATCTTCTTCCAATTCTATATCTACAGGTTTCTGTTTGCAACCTTGGACATACACTTGCTGCCTTGTCCTTTCTCTAGTGTTTTCCTTCTTCATAATACAGGCACGTGTCTAGCCATTTCTAGAGCTGTTGTTGCTGGGCAGGTTAATACTTTTATAATAAGCTGTTTGAAGCTTTTCTGCCTCTTGTGTGTTTTTTTTTTTTTTTTTTTTTTCTTTCCCCTCTTCTAATCTCTCATAGTATTTTCTACTCACTGAAGTGCTTTGCCATGTACAAAAACCTGGCTTTCTTTTTCAGGAATCTTGCCATCTGTTGAGTACCTTGTACTAGCCTAATGTGTGAAAGTTAATAAGGCTCAGCTCATGTTCTCTTTTCCTCATCCCTTCAGCTTACAGCTTGCCATTTTACTGAAAGAAAATCAACCCCATGAACCTTAGGCTTTTTAAGGATATGTAGAAGAATATCAGAGGGGAATAGAAGTCAGTCAGTAATTGAGATTGTGGTGCATTTTTGGCTTATGCCTTAATTTTTGGCTTCTTTTTGTGGGTCAACATAAAAAAATCTGCCTGGTTCAAAATGTTCACGCTGTCTGTGTTCTAGACTACAACATGATGAGGCTGTACAGTTTGGAGTCAAAATTCAATTCTTCTTATGTGTTTTAATATACTAAAATGTGAGTTGGCTGAGAATCACCAAACTAGTGGGTGAACCATCAATTTACTGTTACATTTTCCAGCCCTTTATTAAAGCAAGGGCTTTAGGTAAGCCAATTTCTTTAAAGTCTTCAAACAGACATACTTTAATACTATTTTCTTTATCGGATTTTTTCCCCCTCAGTTGACATAACACTCTTATAAAATATCTGATTTGGTGAACACAATGAATTCTTACCAGATTCACATCCTTCTAGAAAAGGACCAAAGAGTAAAAACTTCCTGGAATCTTTTTCAGTTGAATGAAGATCTAATTTCCTTCAGGAAGGTCAGAAAGTCTTCCTGCCTGTGTCAGGAAGGAGAGGAACCTGCACAGTTACTACGCACTATGCTTCCCCTGCAGGCAGCCTGAAGTTTACAGAAGTGAAGCTTGTTTCTGGAAACTGAAACCTTCAGGTCAGAGAGTTAGGAAGACAATGGAGAATGCCCTTTGTAAACTTGCTCTTAGACGAGCAGAGCTGTTTTTGAATAATTCAAAAGACAAATTCAGAATGCAGCAACTTGAGGGACTGTTAGTCCTTAGTGCTCAAATGGTTAAAGTCTGCAGTGTAGTGAAATGCTTCATTAAAATTTTGTCAGCCGTGCTGAAGTGTTAGCCTTGGACTGACCTAAACAAGTGTGATGGATTGGCACACCAGGACCTCGCAGTGCTGCATCTCAACACATTTTCACAGTTTCTCTAATGTCTTTCCTTTCTCTTTTTTTCCCCTGCTGTATTCCACCTTTGAATGAAGGTACATTTTATTTTGATCGTTTCATTCCTGCGTTTTAAAAACTAATTTTTTGACATTTACATGTCTGCCTGTCAGGAGTTATGATGGGCTTTTTGTTTTTTCTGACCATTAAATAAGCTTTGAATTGTAGCTCATCACATAAACTGATTTTTATTTTTTATGCTTCTCTGTGTGACTATGTTGCCTTTTTTTTTTTTTTTCTTTTCTGTGTTATGAATTGAGGAAACTTTGAAGAATAATAATAGATTTTAAAAAGAGCTTTCCAGAGTATCCTCTGTGTACCTGGAAATGCATTTCTGTGCAGTTTTGTCTAAGTTTTGTTCAGGGCTCTGTGTGATTCAGAAGCAATGAAATGGAAAATAGGCACCACAGTTTTAGAGTTACTCTGCAGGTTTCTCTGCGGAGTACGTAGCTGAGGAGTAGGTTCAGGTCTGAAGTGGCTGGCTCTAGCTGTGGAGAATATCAAATGTGAATTTTCAATATAGAGCCTGAGAAGACCTGAGTTCCTGGGAGCTGAGATTTATCTGATGAATTCTGGAGTGAAAGGAATATGGATTGAGTCAGGTCTATGGTTAAATGAATTTTAATGTGTGGAGATGGGGGATATTGGTACGTCTTTAAGGAATACTGTTGTTCTGTAATATATTCTATATTTCTATAATACTTTTTGGGTTTTAGTAACAGAAACAGAGATCAAAATTGATGAGACAGGAAGAATAAGAAAAGCTTTTCTGGCTGTTGTCATACAAATTGGGTTATAGCTTAGGTTTTGCTCCATATTTGACTCCCATGCAAACACGGTTCCTAATCTGAGTACTGCTTTATATCTGATGAGGCAAGGATGCATCTTCCTCATCCAACTAACACTGTTAGGATGATGCTTCTCATTTCCTCATTGGATTTAGTTCAGGTGCTGTTCTGCTGTGTGCTTACCCTTGCTTTACCTAGGTTAACTCAGTAGCAATCAGTTAGGGTGTGACTAAATATGACTGCAAAGAAAATAAACAGGAAAAACACTGAAATTTGAATATTATTTGCCTTTTCCTTTGTACCCTGTGACAATGTCCAAATTCTTTAAAATAGCTGCAATTGTTACTGCTTTTGTTTTTAGTTCTTTTCTCAGAAATTCCCCTACTTGCCTCCCACTGACACTTCTGCAGGTTTTTCTATAAGTTTATGGTCATATAATCTACATCAAATTGCTACACTGCACCTTTAATAAATATTCAGAGTAAAAAGGAATCAGACCTCATAGAAAGAATTAAGATTATTTTTTTTTCAACTAGAGTTTTTAATCTGTAATATAAAATTATTTAAGTGCAAATTAAGAGAAGTGTATTGTTAATACATGTTAACATTTCCTCCCTCGCCCCCTGATTACATAGGCTGGTTTGCTTTCTTCTGGGTAGATTTTCACTTTCCCTTTACATTTTCACATAAGAACTTAGAAGAAGAGCTCATGGCTCTGAACCTGGTATAGTTCTGTATCACTGTGGTGATAATGATGTCATGTTGAAAATGTCAGTCGTGTCAATACGCCCGTAGATGCATTAGGCACCCAACTGTGTCTGTGGATGCCACTGGCCTTTTGAAAGCAATCTTGTTAGAATTGATGTGTATGTCAGTGCTCATTCCTGAAAACGTAGGGATGCACCTGTTCTGAAACAAATTCAAAGGACATTTCACTGTTGTGGCAGCCTTGGCAAGTGTTAAATGCATTAATCCTTCTGTCCTACCAAAACTTGCATACTGTTTCGATAAAATTCAGCTTAAATTAGCACAGCATCCCAGCAGCTTCTGGTGGGATTTTTTTTTCCCTTTCTTTTCTTTAAACTGGAATTTGAACCTTGTTTAAAGAAATGTGATTGAAAGTTAAGCCTCTTAATAAGTCAGCAAATCGAAAATTCTCAAAATTTCCCAATAAAGATAATAGTTCAATTTTTAATAGATTTCTGTTTTCCGTTGATAGATGGTTTAAGGTAAAGCTGAGTTCAAGTTACAAAAATAATTAATGATAGCTAGAGAAAGCATGTGTGAATTAACTCATCTGTCAGGCTTCAAGGCAGCCATGACTTAGAGTTCAAGCTATTTAAAAATAAAACCTTTAAAATCTTTCACTCTGCTTTAAAACCTGCAGGTTACCTGTCCTACTACCAACTTGTGAGAGATTTTAGAGAGAAACTCTTTAATGCCTGCTGGGAAATGAGAAGATTGTTACCTACGTGGAACTACAGCTTATGTTTTTATTTAAATGTGCTGGTTTGGGCTGGGATAGAGTTAATTTTCTTCTGGTATGGGGCTGTGTTTTGGTTTTGTGTAGGAAACAGCATTGGTAACACGGGGATACTTTTGTTCTTGCTGAGCCATTCCTAACCAGCATTGGGGCCTTCCCTGCTTCTCACCCCACCCCACCACTGTGTGAGCTGGGAGTGCAGGAGGAGCTGGGAGGAGACAGAGCTGGGACAGCTGACCCCAGGTGACCAAAGAGATCTTCCATACCATATGACATCATGCACAGCATATAGAGCTGGGGGAGGAAGGAGGAAAGAGGGGGACACTTGGAGAGATGGCATTTGTCTTCCTAAGTAATGGCTAACCATGTTGGAGCCCTGCTTTCCTAGAGATGGCTGAACACCTGCCTGGAGGTGGGCAGTGGTGAATGAATTCCTTATGTTGCTTTGCTTGTGTGCATGGTTTTGGCTTTACCTATTCAAGGATCTTTATCTTAATCCATGAGTTTTTTTCACTTTTATGATTCTCTCCTCCATCCCAATAGGGCAGGGATTGAGTTAGCTGCTGTTTGGGGCTGAGCTGCTAACTGGGGTTAAACTATGGCATTAGGTTAAGAAATTTATGTACAATCTAAGCAGGAATTCCTAAGAGGAAATTCATATTGTAAGGAATGAATTTGGATATGATCTAAACAGAAATTTGTAATAATTAGTTTAATGTCACAAGATGGATTGAATTGTCAATGACATTCTTCTGTTATAAAATACATGAAAATGGTTCATCTGAATGATTTGCTCATATTTTGTTGAAAGTAGTTTGTTTCATATATCATACATAGAAGTATTTAACATAGCATTTGCATATGCATGTGTATAGGAGGTTTGAATCATGAAATGGTGGAGAATACTCCAGAAGAAACAGAGGTGAGAGATCTTTGACGTGCACAGTTGTGCTTCTGTTGAGAGTAACCGATCTATCAGGTGTTCAATAATTGTAATGGAGAGGACTGAAATTACAGGTTTAAGGTCTTTATGAGTTTCTACACTCTGGTTTCAATGGTGCATACAAAAAAAAATGTTGAAAATAATGCACCTAAACAATTTAAGATAGTTAGACTATATAATATGGAAATGTGCTCAAAATATTTTTTTCTTAGAGTCCATTTCAGGAGACAAGTGAAATATCTTTATTTAGTACCCAGTGTACACCTGTAAGCCTGTGTGTTCTACATGTAGACTTTTTTCCTTAGTGATTGAAATGTTTATAAGATTGATCATAATAATGTAACAACATAGTTTGCAGGAAACCCCCCCCCAAGGAAAGTAAGGCTTTATGAGCATAGAGTAAAGAGACTTGAGTAAGTACAGGGGTTAGGTGTGGAGCAGAGGTATTTGGACCTGCTGATTTTTATAAGGGAAATTAATGAAGACTGCCTGGTTAGTAAGCTGGGGTTTTTGCTTGATGTAGTCTTCCTGCTCTCTTGCTGTGTATTTTCCTTTTTGACATGTAATACCATGGTGTATTCCCTGGAAAATTGTACTGCTTGCATTAAATAAATGCATCGGTGCTTTTGGTGGTGTAATCTATGGCTGAAGGGCTGAGCCACAGAAGCTACAAATAACTTGGAAATTGTAAGATAAAATGAATTAATTCAGCCTTATGAAAAACACCTTAAAACTGACTAATGCCAGTTGAAATTGTATACAAGTATGTAGATTTAAAAAAGGAGAAATATAATTTGCTTTTATAAAGGAAACTGAAGATATTTCTGTCTTACTTGATTTATATTTAGAAAAAAAATACTGTGACTACTACTTTCAGCTGTCATTTTTGTCAGTTCTTAATTTACTTCTTTCTACACAAGTTTACAAATTTGTTCATTTAAAATTGCAAGTTGGCTGCTGCTGTTTAACACATCCTTGAAAATGTGCTACTTTTGAAGATGCCTGTTTAGGTGAAAGCTTTAGTCAAGCATGTGTTTTACTTTCAGAAATCTGTTTTTGTTTCTGCTTAACTGGGTCTTCCAATCTTCCTATTTTCTAGTTTTAACTTTGAATTGGAATAAAAACCCAAACACCATTATTTCTTTAGTATGAATTTGGGTACCAGTTTATTTTTCCTGAGTAATAGGTTACGTGAAGCTATATATGGTTGTAGAAAGATTCTTCTCACTTTCCTACTGAGAAGTCATGAGAAGCTGTGTGAATCCAGAACTGTCAGAGTTCTGTGAACTAAGTTTTTATACTGTGGTTCTGTGTTGAGTGTTCCACTTATGAAAGTTTATATGATACATAGTGGTTGGACTGTGGCAAATTGAATGAAGCTTTATAGTAAATTCCTCTTGTCAAGAGGGAACTTTGTGTTACACCAGGATATTAATGCCTTGGCACAGGAGTAGGCTGGTAGTAGGGGCAGTTGCTTAGGGTGGTTCAGCTTTACTCAGGCAGGGAAGGGATTTTTGATAGATTTTCCTCTTTTTGTAAAAGTGCACTTTAAGGGTTGACTTGGCCAGTATCTTCTGCTAACTGTTCTTTCTTTACAGAAATCTTTCTTGGCACAGTAGAAGAGCTGTTGGCTTAACACAGTCATTTTGGATCAGAAGTCTGATTTTCAAGACTGTAGCCCAATTCAGGGCAGTAGACTTTCTCAGGAGGCCACTTTTCCATTTTAATGTGAATTGTTCCATGCCATTTTTAATCTAAGAATTCAAGGTCAAAGTGCTGAATAGGGAAAAAATTGAAAGCCATTTTTCAGAACCAAACAGTGTGTTCTTGAAGTTGTGCTATCTTTCTGCATTTCCCTTGAGTGATCTCCAGCATTCCTGTGGCATTTTTCACTGGTACGTGAAAAAGTCTTGAGAGTGTATGATGCTGGTTACATTGTACATCATAGTCATCACTACCAGAGTGGAAAACATAGGTAGAACTGCAAAATTACTTGAACTTTCAGGTTCTAATTATTGGAAGCACCTCTGGAGGCCATCTGGTCCAACTGCTTGCTCAAACAGGAGTACCTAGAGCTAGTTGCCCAGGACTGTTGGACCACTGGAAAGAACCTGGCTCTGTCTTTTTTTCAGCCTCCCTCTGGGTATTTATGTGCATTGATAAGATCCCCTCATGTGTATTGTGAGGATGTCAAAACTTCTGGGCAAAACTGATAATGGTTTGGCAACAGAGTGGATGAAGTACAAGAATAAAAATCTCTGGTATCTGGCTACAGGTTTGTCTGCACAGAGGCACAAAAGGTAGAGTCTGCAGGTGTCAAATTGTTTGGGGGTGCTACCCTTATTTTGCTCAAAATAATAGATGTAAGTCAGTAATTTATCACAGTTGGAATCTTAACCTTTTAATCATTATTAGTCCAGGCCTAATCATGACAGATAATGATACAGTTTGAATTGTTATACACTGACTTCTTAGCACTAGGAAAAGGAGTGGGAACTTGGCTCACCCTCCTCCTTCTCCTCTGGGTGTAAGGCTGGTCTCTTCAAAGTGCTGGTGAATTGTCAGCTACTGGTTTCCTTCACTGGGAGGAATATGACATAGATGGTTTCTTCTCTAGGATATACTTGGTGTCCTTTCTGTGTATTTGCTAGTGTGTTTTTACACCTTGCTGCTTCTTCATTGGTCTGCAGCTCCATGTTATGTCCAAAATCACTGTGTATGCTGCCTCTTACATCTGTTAGGTGTTTGTTCTCTTGGTTACTCCTGAGAAGTGCTTTTCCCAGTTCTGTATCTGCATTTCTTTGTCTGACTGTGGGTGAGTTGTTGACAGCCTTTGGGTTTCTGGTGTCAGGCACCCGGCCTGTCTCTTGCCGTGCCATGGCTGTGCTGCAATGGGTGCTCTCAAAGCTTCAGAGGAGCTGAACAGTCCTCAATCCTGAGGCCTTGCAAGCTCAGTATGATGCAATATAAATACAATTTCTGGCCCAATTCTAGCTAGGGCAGTGTGGTACTAGGAGACTACCTTGCTTAGATGGGACAGAATTGGTTTTAGATGGTGAGCACATGAGGGAGGTGGACATGAGTTCCAGTTGCTTCTCTGAGTGGTCATTCAAGTGAACAGCAAATGATTCTGTGGCACTTTGGAATATTAATTTAAGAGAATAGATGAGTTGAATTACTATTCCTTCAGAATGATTGAGTTTTCCCCCCCCCCATTTATCAAATAGTTATGTATGCTCATTGTTGTCAGGACTAGGGTATATTACCCTTGAAGAAGAAAACTGGTATCTTCAAGTGTGAAGTGCTTTCCAGAAAACAGTGAATAATGGCAAAATGCTTAATAATTCAGAAAACTTCATCAGAAATTGTTCATCTGCATAGTATGTTCTGAATAATTCTACTTACTGAGTGTGGGTTAGGAGCAGTTGCTCCTAATGGAACTATTAGAAGCAGTGGATTTTGGGTTTTGGCAGCAGCCTGCCCTGTTTTGTGCAGTGAGCAGCACAACAGCTGAAATTTCTTATCTGAACTGGAATGTTACAGTGTCTTCCACAGGAAAGTAGGAAATGGTTGTTCTCTTTGAGCACCTCAGCTGTTTCAGTTAAGGAATAGTTGACACATTTTGTTACTACTTTAAAGGAAAACAGTACCATCTGAAGTAATATTTAATTTTTTACACATTTCCTTGTGGATGTATTTAATAATAGAAGAATTATTGGACTGGAAGTTGAGGTAGTGTTAATGAGCATAAGCACCAAGGATTTGCATGCATTTTCTAGCTTATCAGGTATGCACAGTTTATTTCATGTGGAGCCAAGATGTGATTACTCCTATTGAAAATCTTAAATGTAGTATTATGTGGCACCTTTGCATTCAAGAAGGAAGGGGAGATAGAAGGCTACTTGTAATGGTTGTGCGGTAGCTATCTTGGTTTCATGTAACTGTTTTGGGCTGAATTGTTTCTACTGTCTGAAATTCCAATCAGGTTTTGTTCATACAGCATGTCTGTATTAAGGGAATATATTAATTATGATATGGTGTTTCCCTTCATGGTTCTCTTTCATAGCTATGCAATATAGGTGTTGTCACTTATTTTGTTGTGGGAAGGGTTGAAGGGCAAATAACAATGGGAACATTTGTTGGGAATTTGAGAAAGGGATAAAAACAAAGGCCAACACAAATACGAGATATTTTATGCAATATAGGTGTTGTCACTTATTTTGTTGTGGAAAGGGTTGAAGGGCAAATAACAATGGGAATGCAAATAACAATGGGAATGTTTGTTGGGAATTTGAGAAAGGGGTAAAAACAAAGGCCAACACAAATATGAGATATTTCTCTCAAGTTACTGTCTTCATCAAGTGCTCATCACTTCTATAAATTGTTAAAAGAGATAAAATATTTATAATGAATGTGGGAACTGTATTTGACTTGTTCATATGTGAACACAGTAAGCTGCTCAATAAATTTTATTTGATATTCTGATTTATCTTCTCTAAGTTTATTTATATGACACCACTTTTTAAAAGAAAGCTATAGTAATTTTAGCAACAGAACCTGAAAAATAACCATGCCATGTTTTCAGCCATGTTTGTCCTTGCACAGCTGGCTTTTATAGGCCAAATTCCAGGGAAAACCAAGGAAAAACCATCTCCTTCCATTTAGCTTATTCTCCAGATCATGCTGTTTGTTTCCATCAATAGAAAATTTATTATTTTATAGTAATGTTCATATGACTTTGTGGTTCAAGTCCACTACGTTCTTAGAGCACTTGTAAGTTTGCAAAAAGAAGATGCAACTTGGAAATTTGAAACCATTCCAGTTCCTAGAGAATCGTTTCAATCCTCACCTTCAGATTTAGCTTCAGGCGAGAGGAGGGGCTTAGTGTAGGGTGCTGGATGACATGAGGTGGTTGGATGAGCCTAAACCACCATCTATTTACAATGTCTAAGAGTATAAATAGTCACCAGATGGCACTGTGACTGAAATTTAAACAAGGCAACCATAAATATAGCCATCTGGATCTTGGAATAAATGTTAGTTTTCTCTGAAGTTACTATATCAAACACTGGTGTTTTTTTTGTTTCTGTGTTGAAGTTTAACTGTACCTTTCCTTAGCTTCAGTAGCTAGTGCTTAGGAACTGCTGGTATATCCAAGCAAAAATGTTTATGCCAGTTGAACCATCCAATTGATGATGCTTGCTAATGATTAATTTTAGACTGATTAAATTATAATTCAGACAACTTTTGCTAGTCTACTTTTATTTGTAAGGGGTTAGATGCAAAAATTGTTTGAAGAAAACATTCATTCTGATCAGAGTCAAATGCTCTTTTACCAAAGATTTAAGCAACTTCTTAAAGCAAAAGACATAAGCAACAGTCATAGTATGCTGTTAAAATT
>NW_008580911.1:6614-23589 GCF_000691845.1 Merops nubicus | reverse complement strand
AGAATGAGGGCTCGCTTCACACAATGAAATAAAGTTCTATGATTACAGTGTTTAATATCTAGAAAACCTGATCCAATTTATTCAATGCATTAATACATTCTCTTGACATTCTAATGTGACAGGGAGGCACTGTTTCTGCCCAAAGGAATCAGAACCTAAATGGTAAAGAAAAGGAACATGTTAACTCACTTGTGAACAACAAGAAATTGTCAATACAAGCCAGTGAATCTGTCTGAAAAAGGGCTAAAAAAAATTATAAGGTAGAATGGAGCATTTTACAGAAATGAAGATGAGCAAACTCAAATATTATATTTAAATAAATTTATATTGCCTATGAGAAATTCAGCTGTAGAATGATAAACACAAAATTAAGATTTCTGGGTTTGGGTACAGTCTTAAGAATTTTTCTCTCAGAATATCAACTGAAATATGAAGACTTCCATGATATTATTTCTTACTGTAATCTCAATTTTTATTTTTTAAATTATTCTGATTGCCATCTTTTTGAATCAAGCTCATCCTCATCATAAAATGGTCTATAGACAGGCAGAAATATAGCAGCATTTTTTTGTTTTTGTTGTTTAGGTTTTAGATATGGTACAAATAAATTTTTATTAATACAGTATTTCTTTTGGCTTCCATGAACTTTGGTTAACTGTTATACTGCTCAAACTCATTCATTGCCTTGTTACATTTCCTGAATGAGTTTACCTTACAGTAGGGATGTATTATTGGTAGTAATAGGCATATTATTGGAGGAAAACCAAAAATCTTGAAAAATTTAAACCAAAAGCTTTTCAATGTGTTCTTCAGGAGAATTTTTCTATCTGATTGTCTTCTGTATGTCTGGGAAGGCATGCAGGTTAACAGCGTATCAGGAAAAAGTCACACACCTAATCACATTTGTGTGTGGTATATTGGCTCATACTAAACATTGAGGCTTTTCCATATATGCCTTGTTCAGTTTTGGTACTTATGCACAGAGCAACATATGAATTGATTTGAGATAGTTTGTAATGGAACATATTCAGAAGACAACTGCTCTGTAATGTATCTCAGGTTTTATTCACAGGCTTATTTATATGTCATATATATTGATATTCTAATGTAATGGTTTGAAAACAAACCAGTGAGACACTCCAAGTCAGAAATACAATTTAATAAGAAAAAAAATAAAAGCAATAATACAAAGGAAAACCACAAACAGAGTCAGAATACAACCTGATACTCTGTAGTTAGGGTGGTGGTAGCAGTCCAGATGAAACAGTGGTCTTGTAGAAAAGATCTGGTAGCTCTTGTCCTCTGGAAATCCAGTGGGTAAGGCCCCCTGTGCTGTACTGAACCCCAGTTTATATCCAGGTGGGAGCACTTGGCTCCTCCCCCTGGGTGGAGCATCTCACAATGGGTTGATATCAGTCTATGAGTCATGCAGTGGGTCCTTGATGGTCCATTAAACAGAAATAGCTCCTGGGGGGAGTTCTGTATGAGTCATGGGGCGAGGCATGGATGGGCCCATTAACAGGGAGGACTCCTCCTGCTGGGTGGGAAGGTGTTAACATCTCCCCTGACCTTGAACCTCTTTCCTTATCTGTTATCACCTGGGGTGTGAGGTCTGTCCTGGGCAGCTGCTACCCATGATTTTTCTTAACAGCCCATGAGCACTGACATAGAAAGTATAGAATACACAGTTTTGGTCCTACCCACATAAGGATACACGGGTCCCAGCCCCTGTAACCATGACATCTAATAACTTTCTAAGTGGTAATGGAGAGGTTGAGAGATTTTTTTTGCAAAACAAACTAACCAACATACAAACAAACACACAAAACCTCCCATTTGAGGCACCTAAATTTAAGTAACTATATCCTGTTCGGATTTCTCACTTAAAATATTGATTCTAAACCCCATATAGAGCTTTTACTTTCATAAACAGAAGTCTCACTTAAAATACTTAAGAGGATCCTAGACATCCGTGTGTTCTCGGATAAGTATGACAGTTCCATAGCCTTTGGGAGGAGCAGCTGGAAGACAAGAGAGTTTCCACAGGATGTCTCAAATAACACTAGTTGTTCATACATGTGCAGATGAACTGCTTCCAGAGTTTTCAAAGCTGCTGTTAAGTGCTAAGACTTATGACTCAGTGAGGTCCCTAAAAACTGGCCTTATGACTCTTAGGACTTTTAAAATGGTTTTATGATTTTTTTCTACCTTTCAAAAGTTTATTCCTTCTGTGTCAAGCCAGGAGATTCTGAATATGATTTTCTTTTATTTTTTTAGAGGTGCAGTGTAGAGTCAGAAGTATGTGCCCTGTTGAGTCCTTCAAAAATCACTAATAGTTCTATAAGAGGTACAAAAAACTCAGTTCTCTTGCTCTTACAAACCTTCATTTCAGTTTTTACTGTTGAACTAGAATATTTACTAGAATATTAGAAGATGGATTGCATGATGGAAAGTTGTTTTTGAAGTCTTTATATTGCTAGTCTTCACAAGACTGAAGGAGGAAGTGATTTGGAAGGGGTAGCTTCTGGAAAAGCAACATAGGCAAATAGATTGAGCTTCAGCTAGAAGGGTTGTTTTTGACAATTTCCATTCAAAAAGTTCATGAAAAAGAAAAGGGAATAAAAATTATTTCATATCATGGCCTGCACGAACTTGCAGAAGTTGGCCTAGTTTTCAGCCTAGTTTCAATGTTTGTGTGAGGTTGGACTAAAATCAGAAAATCCAACTGAAAGTCAGGTTTTACTAGAATAAGCTCTATCACAAACTAAATTTTTAGGACAAGATCAACTTGTTTTTCACTGTGAACAGAGGCACAGCTGCAGTTAATGGAGGTAATGGTATGGTCTCTTGGGAGACCATCCTGAAAGGCAAAGGAGTCCAGGAAGGCTGGACAGACTTGAAGAGGGAAATGTTTAAGGCACAGGAACAGGCCATCCCTATGTTCCAAAACAGGGGCAGGTGGGGAAGAAGACCAGCCTGAATTAATTCCAGCTTTGGCTGGAAGTTAGGAACTAAAAGGAGGGTCTATAGCCTTTGGAAAAGGGGGTAGGCCATTTGGGAGGGCTACAAGGATGTGGTGAGTATATGTAGGGAGAAAATTAGAATGGCCAAAGCCCAGCTAGTGACTAATCTGGCCATTGCTGTAAAGGACAACAAAAAATGGTTCTATAAATACATTAACAATGAAAGGAGGATTAGGAAGAATCTTCAGACATTACTTGAGGCAGAGGGAAACATAGTGACTGAGGACAAGGGAAAGGCTGAGGTACTAAATGCCTTCTTGGCCTCAGACCTTAATAGCAGGACCAGCTGTTTGCTGGGTAGCCAATCCCTTGAGCTGGAAGGCAGGGATGGGGATGCAGCCTCCGTAATACAGGAGGAAATGGTGAGTGATCTACTGCATCACCTAGACATAAACAGAACTATGACGCCAGGTGGGGTACATTCAGATGTACTAAAGGAGTTGGCTGATGAGTTATTAAGCTACTCCTCATGATTTACCAGCAGTCTTGGCTAACTGGGGAGGTCCCAGTGAACTGTAGGCTGGGTCATGTGGTTCCTATTTACAAGAAGGGCAGGGAAGAGGATCCTGGGAACTGCTGACCTGTCAGTCTGACCTTGGTACCAGGAAAGCTCATGGAGCAGATCATCTTAAGCACCATAACACAACACTGACAGGGTAAATAGGCCATCAGACCCAGTCAGCACGGGTTCACGAAGGGCAGGTCCTGCTTAACAAACCTCAGCTCCTTCTGTGGCATAGTGACCCGCCTGGTGGGTGCCGGGAAGGCTGTGGGTTTATCTGGAGTTCAGTCAGGCCTTTGATCCTGTGCCCCCCAGCACTCCCATCACACAACCGGCTGCCCTGGGCCTGGCTGGGCGCACACTCCGCTGGGTCCCCACTGGCGGGGTGGTCCCAGAGAGTGGTGGGGGTGGAGTCACATCTGCCTGGGGCCAGTCACAAGAGCTGTCCCCAGGGCTCAGGTCTGAGGCTGCTCCTCTCTGACAGCTTCATCAATGGGCTGGATGAGGAGACAGCACCCTCAGTGAGTTTGCACATGACACCAAGTTAGGTGGGTGGGTTGGTCTGCTTGAGGATAGGGAGTCACTTCAGAGGGAACTCTCTTCTCAGCAAAATTGCTATGAGTTTAACCTCTTAGACACTTGAATTTGTACTTAGGTTTCTGACTTTAGAATTTGAAATCTTGTCCAGGAAACTTTTTAGAACTTTTTCAAACGAGAGTTAATGTCTAAAAGTCTTCATAATGTTTTCACACAATAAAAATATTTCCTGAATAATTTTTTATTCAGAAATAGAAAAATATCCAAAATGCAGAAAGAGGCGGAACAGGAAAGGAGATTTTTTTTTTTTTCCCCCTCAAAGTAAAAATGGAATGGAAAGATATAGAGGACTTCTGTGATTTGATAATGGTCAAGATGTGTTACACTTTTGCTCATAAATCAAAGGGTTGAAAGCTGCAAAAGCTTCAGTATCAAAGATTGCTGCTCAGGGACAGGAAAATGTCAACCTTTCTTTAAAGGTTCAACAATATCCTTTCGCTTCTCATCTCTCATGCAGAAATTATACTAGTCATTCAAATCCCTGGGATGTCTGAGATACTGACTCTTATACAGTATCAAAAATACTGGGTCAACTGTGAATAAATGTATCAAAAATAGAAGGAAAAAAGGTCTAGAGAAAAAAATGGGTAACATCTGTAGCTGGATATCCTGCAGATTTCTTTGGTGTCAGAGGAATACTCCCCACTGAATATCAACACATACGTTCACTGTAAGGAGAATGGCACAGCTTTGCAAAAGTATGGGGTCAAAGTTCAATACAGTGATCACATATAACATCAGCCAAATTAAAAAAAAAAAAAAAATAATTCTTTCTGTGGAATGAAACTTTGCCATTTTTACTACTGAATGAGCAGAAACTTACAAATGAAGAAGAAAACAACAATTCAGCTGAAATACCTTATTAAAGAAATCTTACTTTATCGTAGTGTTCAGGATTCTATCCAATTTTGTTGCAAGCTGAAAATTGGGTGAGAATATATTTTCTGCAATGGACCTTGAGAATGCTTCTTGTTGACCTTAAAATGAAATAGTTCTGATATTTGTTTTAGATCAAATCCAGGACAAATTCTGTGGAGCTGGTTTAAAGCAGACAATAGACCTAAATATATTGTTACAGCTAAATTTCTTTTAATTTGAGATTTCCTTCAGAAAAAAAAAAGTCTTTTGATTATGCTGTACTGTTTTCATGCACCTTTATCCACATTTCCCTACCATTTATGTTCTCCATTGTCTTTCAGGGGCACAAGAGTAGCTTAATACTCAAGCCCCAAGGATACTTTAAGCAACATTAAGGGATATGCAGAGGAATAAACCTAAAACCAGATTATAAATTTTAAAAGTTCATGTCTTTCAAAACAAGTGTATAAGGAAATATGTCCTTTCACAGTTCTGCCATTTGTTGTATATTTTTAGGGAACACATTGGTTACTTTACTACTGTCTGATCAAACTGGACACGTCAGAGGGAGTGTAGGAAAAAGTAGCTTTATTCTAAGCTGTCCACATTTCAAAGTTAGCACAATCAGGAAAAGCAAAATGAAACCATACATTTAAACTCAATTCTTTTTCATATATGAACTAGGAATTACTGGAGTAAACTGTTTTGAATTTGTAAAGAAAGTCTACATTACTAACAGAGACCTGCAACTAGGCCCTCTACAAATATCTAATTAAATTAATTTTTCAGATCCTTTCAAGTTAACATAAAGAAAACATCCTGATGAAAGTTTATTATCTTAGGAGTCTCGGTTACCTTCATGATGCAAGAAACATCAATAAACCTGCCACAAAATTATTTTTTTTTTTTTTTTCCCCTGTTCTCTCTTCAAGATTTAAAATTAAGCCTAAATAGTCTTAAAAAAAAAAATCAGGTAATTTTTTTTTTTTTTTGCCGTCTTGATCAATATTTAATCTTCTAAAATTCTCTCTCCCTGAACTACAGATATACTTTCACATTTTGTGTCTAGTCCTATGGAAAATGCATACCATTTTGTTTGTTGTCAACTAAAGCTTTGCTTTATGTCAAAGCAAGTTATATTACAGATAATAAAGGAAGCAAGGCACTTTAAATGGCTTCTTTTTCCAAAGCTTACATTTTTCTTACATAGAGAAAAAAAATCTAGAATAATTCTACACAACAATAATAAAAAAATCTCTGGATTATACTGCAATTGAATGTCACTGAGATGTTTTCTTGATCTGTGAGCAATAGCTGAGTCTTCTGTTGGTCCTCTGACTGAGGATGTCATCCAGCGACTGAACTGTCACTGAACACCAGCTGAATCTTACATTTTCTACTGTCCCTAGAATTTATCTTGGACAGATGGCTGTGAATACACTCAGAAAGAAGAACTGACTAACAGTAGAGAATGAACCTTAAAATAAGATGTGCTTGCTTCTTAAAAGCAAGAGAGGAAAAGAATACGTGTACCAAATGCCTGATTTGTGATCTAGATTTACAGGTATTTTAAGTTTCTGTAACCAAGTTAAGTGGCAAAACTGACTTTGTTATCACAACAGTTTCTGCTGAACTACATTTCTTTGCAATTCACTTTTCTTTGGAGGCGTGTACTAGATCATGACACACAAGGATTGCTTATATAATAAAAGATATCACACGTTTCTTGTTCAAACTATTAGATAAACTGCCAGAGAATAAAGACTATAAAAGAACAACTAGATTTCTATTATATGAGACTTCCAGCACGGAATATATTGCATTGGTCTTTGTATATATATGCATATCTATGTCTACATTTATGTGTGTATAGAAAGGTATGTAAATATACCCACACATATATAAAAGTATGTTTATGTATGCATTTGTGTGTCTATTGATTCTGCATTTGTGAACGGAATATGAGCTGGAATAGCGTGTACCTCAGTATACTGGTTTGCTCTGTTAAGCTGGAAATTGAGGATGATTATACAGATAATAGCTGCATATTATGTTACTAGCTAGACATGGTGAACATTTTTCTAAACAGTCCATTTAATGTGATGTGATATATTTTTTACATGCCTTTACTCTATGTGGGAAAATCTGTGATCCTATACAAATGTGCAAGCTGAAAAAATACATCCGAAATATGTCTTCACTGACAGAATCATAGAATCACAGCATAGTCTGAATTGGAAGTGGCCTTCAAAGCTCTTGTAATTCACACCACCTGTAATGAGCAGGGGCATCTTCAACAAGACCATGTTGCTCTGAGCCCCATCCAGCCTGACGCAGCACAGTACTGAAAACTTTCTCAGCCTCTTGCACTGAACTCACACCAGTACACATACAGATTAATATTTTCTATTTTGGTTCATAAGAATTATCGTGCGGAATATAATTCCTGCAAATTAAATGCTTGTGTACATTCTATGTATTAAAAAAACTTTTACTAGGTAAACAGACACACTGTGATAGGTTTGAATAGGGATCCTGTGGTGCTTTGCCACTGTCTGTGTATTGTTCGAAAGTCGTGTCACTGAAATGCCCGACAAGCTCCCTGCAGACATGCGAAAGACTGACAAATAGGTGGGTTGCTCGCTTAACTGCTTGTCTTACTCTGGTGGGTGTAAGAGAGGGCAACACGAGCTTCCAGCTCCCCATGCTGAGCAGTGCAGTGGCTCGGGAAGGGAGCTGTCGCCTGCATTTGGAATACCCGCATTTGAAACAAGTATTTTGAAGTAAGTGTTGTTACAGAATATGTTAGCTTACATTAAGCAGAAAGATCACTGATTTAAAAGCAGACTTAATTTTTATTTTTTATTTTTTATTTTTTTTTAAAGTGTATAGAAAATCAGCTTCCTTACAACATTAAACTTTCTATCCAAATTAATGGGAATTTAATACCCTCATGGAAACAGAACATTGTTCCAGGCCCAGATAATCAGTATCATGTTTGGACTGCTACATTGACCTTTTTGAGAAGCATTTTTATAAATTTTTCATTCTTGTGGGTTTTGGGGTTTATTTGTTTTGCATGTGGTGAAATAAGACTGGTAGTTCCATCCCTTATTAAGTGAACTTAAAAGCACACTTTTAGGATCTGATGAGTAGCTTTGCAAAAAAAAAAAAATAAAAACACAGCCAAAAGTGCTGCACAGTAAACAGCTTAATCAGAGCAGCTTAATAAAGACATCAAATGACTAGCTGCATTCCATCGTGAGTGTGTTCAGTGCGTTTTTCTCTGTCTTTTTCCTCTTCCTTTCTGTTTGGCTTACCTACTTACTGTAAGAACACATTTTTCTAATGGGAAGAAAATTCTCCAGAGCAGTGTACCTTTGTGCCGTGGTATTCACACATGAATAAGTAAGCATGCCCACAACTGGACATAAGAGCAAGAAGAAGAAACTCTGCCCTGCTTCAGCTACAATGAAATCCTAGCTGAAATAATTGTCCTTAAAACTGAAAACCTGCTAGCAGCTTCTCAAAACAGAATATGACTGTAAGCTGGAGAAAAACATCTGACCATGAGAATTAAAGATGACAAACACTTAACAAATATGTGAAGCAATTTGTTTTAGCTGTTGAAAAATACTTTCACCTGAATATTTTCGCTCTAATGTGTTGCAAATCTTGTTGGCAAAGTTATCAGGGATTCAGAATTGAAATGTTGATTATTTCTTTATTTTATATCAACAATTGTTACTATTTCATTTAAAGGGTGGGTGACTAGAAATAAAAGTATCCATTAAAGTGTTCTTTTCACAGAAAAGGAGACACTGAAAGCGTGTGGAAGAGGGGAAGGGAATTAGAAAAGCAGACACTTCAAATGTCATTACTGACTCATCATAGATAAGGCAAAAATATCCACATGGTGCACATCAGCTTGCTTGCAAATTGAGGATACTTCACAATGGGAAGGAAAAAAAAAAACTAACCACATCCCATACTCCACCAGCATCGACATCCACAAACCTGCCAAGAGCTTTATCATGCTATTTGGTGTTACAGTAAAGACATATTGGATACTATTTTTTCCCTTCACCTTTTCACCTTCTCCCTCTTGTTGTTTGTGTTGTTCAACACGAAAACTATGTTGATAGAATTTTAATGTTGGAGTAAAGCATTCAGAAGTTCAGAAATTCCAAAATTAAGTTTTCCATGAACATTTGGGGCTCCTATATATTTTATTTAATTATATGTTAACATGCTACTTCTGTAAGGGCTGTATTTAATCTGGAACAACTTTATTCCCCAAAGGGAGAAGTATCTTTTCACTATTTCACCAGATGTACATCATTTGGTATTGTCTTTAAAGAGCACTGAGGGTGACAAGTCTCTGCTCTTCTTCTCTCCAAGGCAACTATAGCAGGGGAAAGTCTGCATGGCCCTTGAGTAAGCCTAGATATATAGGTTTAATCATAATCTTCCCCAGGGGATGAAACTGCTCTGATGTGGAAACCTCAGAGTCAAATCATTTAAATGTCCAGGGAAAGCTTGAACAGCTTGTATGAATCCAGCCTAAGCTTCATATCTTCTGAGCTCTTCCTGATACCAGCAACAATAATACAGACAGCTTTGCTCTTAATATAATCCTGCTACGCTGATGCAGCAGAAAATCAGACTGAGACAATTAGACCTCCATCCAAAGTACATCAAAGAGTGAGTTTGCTACAGATACCAGAAACATTTCGTTCTCCTTCAAGGTGCCTGTGCAAGTGTAATTTATATATATATATGGCAAGCAATTAATCTTAGCGTGCAAATTAGATTTTTCAGAGTAGTGAACTTATCTAAGAACAAAAATATTCTTGTCCTTTTCTCACAGTTTAGATCCTAGAATTATCATAACAGATAAAACATAGTTATTTAAAAGAAAAAAAAAAAAAAAAAAAAAGAGTTGCATGGAACAAATGCATTTCTGTAACTGGAGTTCATTTACTTGGCTTTTTTACACTTTTTAAGGAAAAAAATATCAGCTTGATCAGAGCTTATTTCCTAAAACATGGAAGACTGTGGCTGTTACCTGGTTAATCAGATTTCCAGTATTTTTAAAACTATATTTCTATTGTGATCCCTTTAATAATGAGAAAATTTTAACTGTACAAGCTAACAGAGAGAAATAGTGACCATAGAGGGAATTGTTAGAGTCCTTACTGTCAGATCAACACAGATAAACACAGGTTTATCATTAACCTAAATCTAAACACTCTTATTTCATCCTATAGATGTCTTTAAAAATAAAACCCTAAGATGACAGCAATCAGGCCACACATAGAATCATTTAGGTTAGAAAAGATCTTTAAGATCATTAGGTCCAACTGTAAATCTAGCAATTCTAGCATGGCCAAGTCCACCACTAAACCATGTCCCTAAGCACCACATCTACATGTCTTTTAAATACCTCCAAGAATGGTGACTAAACCACTTTCCTTGGCAGCCTCTTCCAGTACTTGATTTACTCTTCCAGTGAAGAATTTTGTCCTAATACCTCACCTAAACCTCCCCTGCCACAACTTGAGGACATTTTCTCTTGTCCTGTCACCTGTTACTTGGGAGAAAAGACTGACACCCAGCCAACTACAATCTCCTTTCAGGCAGTTGTAGAGAGTACAACTCTCTACAAAAGTAGAGTAGAGAGCTGTAGAAAGTTGTAGAGAGTTGTAGAGGTAAGGTCTCCCTGTAGCCTCCAAGCTAAGCAATCCCATTCACTCATCTGCTTCTTTTAAGATTTTTTCTCTAGATCTTTCATGAGCTTCATTTCACTTCTTTGGACATGCTCCAGAACCTCAATGTCTTTCTTGTAGTGAGGGGCCCAAATCTGAACACAGTATTTGAGGTATGACCTCACCAGTTCTGAGTACACGGGGACAATCACTTCCCAAGCCCTGCCTGCCACACTATTTCTGATACAAGCCTTGATGCTGTTGGCCTTCTTGCGCACCTGGGCACAACGCTGGCTCATATTTAGCCATCAGTTGACCAATACTCCAAGGTCCTTTTCCATTGGGCAGTTTTCCAGCCTCTCCTCCTGATGTCTGTAACATTGCATGGGGTTGTAGTGACGCACGTGCAGGACTCAGCACTTGGCTTTGTGGAACCTCATACCACTGGCCTCAGCCCATCAAACCAGCCTGTCCAGATCCCTTTGTAGAGAATTCCTACCCTCAAGCACATCAACACTCCTGCCCAGCTTGGTGTCATCTGCAAACTTACTGAGACCACCTTCAATCCCCTCATCCAGAACATTTATGAAGATATTAAAGAGAACAGGGACCAATATTCAGCCCTGAGAGCCACAGCCTGTGACCAGTAGACAACTGGTTTTAATTTCATTCATGACAACTCTTGTGGCTTGACCATTCAGACAGTTTTTTCTTGACCATTCAGCCAGTCTTTTAACCAGTGAAACATATGCCTGTCCAAGCTATGAGTGCCCAGTTTCTCCAGGATAATGCTGTGGAAAATGGTGTCAAAGGCTTTACTAAAGTCTAGGTAAATATCCACATCCTTTCCCTCATCCACTAAGCGGGTTATCCTGTCATAGAAGAAGATCTGGTTAGCCAAGTGTTACCTGCCCTTCATGAACACATGCTGACTGGGCCTGATCACCTGGTTGTCCTGTACATGCCATGTGATGGAACTCAGGATGATCTGCTCCATAACCTTCCCTGACACTGAGGTCAGGCTGGCAGGCCTGTAGTTCCTCAGATCTTCCTTCCAGCCCTTTTTGTAGATGGGCATTATATTTGCTAATTTTCAGACAACAGGGAACTCTCCAGTTATCCAGGACTGCTAGTAAAGGATGGAAAATGGCTTGGTAAGTACTTTTGACTGTTCCCTTAGTAACCTTGAGTGGATCCTATTTGGCCCCACAGACTTGTATATATCTAAGTGCTACAACAGATCACTAATCATCTCTCTTTGTATTATGGGGGATACATTCTGCTCCCTATTCCTGTCTTCCAGTGCTATAGTCTGTGTACCTGAAGAACAACTGGTCTTACTATTAAAGGCTGAAGCAAACAAGGTGTTAAGTACCTCAGCCTGTCCATCATCCTTTGTCACTATGTTTCCCCTTGCATCCAGTGGAGGATGGAGATTCTCCTTAGTCCTCCTTTTGCTATTAATATGTTTATAGAAACATTTTTAGTTGGCTTTTATGACAGTAGCCAGATTACGTTCTAGTTGGATTTTGCCCTTCTAATTTTCTCACTACATAACCTCATGACATCCTTGTAGTCCTCCTGAGTTGCCTCCCTCTTCTTCCAAAGGTCATAAACTTCACTTTTCTCCTGAGTTCCATCAAAGCTCTCTGTTCAGCCAGGCCAATCTTTTTCCCTACCAACTCATCTTTCAGCTATTAAGCACATTTAGAAACAGAATTTCATATAGAATATGACAGTCTGTTTACCCACAGAGCAAATACTCACTTGCACATTCTCTGAGTAGATTTTCCTTGAAACTGGTCATTACCATGATATCTTCCTTTTCCTGTGTTTGTTAATAGATAGAATGCCATTTAAACTGAAAGATATTTAAGACAGCATTTTTTCAGTTGTCTTGTGCTGTAAGTGTAAATGCTGTGTAAGTGTATAAGTGCTGTCTTATTATTTTTAAAAGTTTAAGAGGATATTCATTTCAAATGTCCTTCTACATTTTTTTAAAAATACCTAGTGCTTTGAATAAAATTCCATTCTTTTTGTATTCCTATTGTGACTGAATCAATCATTGAAATGAAACCACTTTTGAGAATATTTGAGGTTTTACTTTTCTGGGTTCCTCTTGACCTTAATCAACCTATGCAGGGTATGTTCATGATACATGTTGCCACACAATCTACTCACAAGAAACAAAATACAGGAGACTAAAACTTGTTTTTTAACTGTCTCTGTTCCAAATTTATATATCACTTCATTGCTACCCAAGGCTTCTCTTCCATGGATTTCCATACTTTTGAAAAAGTATGTTCTGGATTTAGATCTGAAAGTTATTCAGTCATACACTCATATCATTTGCAAAGTCATTAAAGCTCTTCACAGCTTCAGAACTCATGGTGAAGTATTGCTTGTTTGCAGAGCCACAGGAGGAAACTCAGTATCTGAAGTAGGTAGGAGTCAGGTCAACAAAAAGCCTTCAACATTTACAGAACAAAGTGTTGCATTACATTACTTTTTGCTCATAAAAAAGTCTTGGGGTGAATGACTGTCTCTGCCCATATGGTTCATGAGAGTCTCAGGGTGATAGAACAGATTTTGTAACAGCAAATACAGTGATCAAATCATAGCCAATGAGAAGCCCTGAAGATAACAGAAATATGCTGAACTTTGGTCTTCAAAGAAATTTAGGCAACCAGCTTTAACATTCAGAATGGCATTTCCCTTCACACCATAGTAATACCTGTGGTCCTTCATATCTACTGTGTAACTTTTTTCACAGAAACTAGCAGTAACAAAGGAAACAGTAGAAGCTCACTCTGTAACAAAGAGTTAATTACAAAAAAAACCCAATTATTGTCTACTAGTCTGGTCATTCTGTTGAGGTCATGGAAGGCAAAGTTCTGACTTGGTAAGTATTTAACACAGTATAAAAATGGTCTCACTAAGAAGGACTGGAGATATTCAGCACACATAGGATATGCTAGGAATTATAGAAGTTGTCATTCTCATGGAAGTGACATTTTATTTGGAAAGCAGTCAATGAAAAATTTCTAATTTTTTTTAAATTAAAATACAATTCTAGTAACTATTTCCCTCTAGCACTGAGGACTGATGATCTGTACCGAGTTATTATACAGCTTAGCAATTCTGTGTCTGCTGCTGGCTCAGAAGAAACACAAGTTGATCAATTCCATTTGCAATTACATTTGGGAAAAGGGATTATGGAGACAAATATACTCAGCTGTTTTGTTCCCCTGTGTCTAACATGAAATTAATCACTGAACCAATCTTTACCATGCTCTTATGGTATTGATCAATTCTAATCCTTTTCTAAGTCTGCAAAACCTAGTCCCGACATCGGGATACTTAAGAACACAAAATGAAAGCATTAACTTCATGAAGCAATTTGTTCTCCTACCCCTGAGGTACAGAGTCAGCACAGTACTGGATACATATGAGTGTCAAAATTAGTTATGTAAATTGATATTTCATGTTTCTCATTCATTTTGCTAGTTTACATTTTATTTAAAATGGAGCATTGGAGATTTTCTTTTAAATGCTAAAATACATGAATTTTCAGTTTGTCTATCCCAGATGCTATATTCTATCTTACAGTTCTTATAAACTTAATATGTTTGTTTCAAGAAGAAAGGAGGTGGATCCTTTTGTTTAAGAGGACACCTTCAGCTGTCCCATAACATCAAATAACTTGACAAAAAGCTGACAAACCCACTAAATTTATATCCATCTACAGTAAATTGCATACACATGGGAACAAAGGCTTCCATTATTGCAGGATTGACTCATATCATACTTTCACTACTATTCTTGTTTTTCATCCATTCACAACCTTCTTTCATTCAGCTAAAGGGACTTCTGCTTTTTTTGACTGGGTAAGAGATACATGAACATAATTTCCCATATCTCATGTTATTTATAGAAACTGTAACACTGAAATGCTAAAAAATGACCAAACCAACCAGTCAGTAATCGGTGTGCAAACTACTATATAAAAAAAGTCTAGTCTATTCTCCTTCAAGGCTTGGTACCACAAGAAGAACAGATTAGTGCCTTCCTTCTGATAGCATCCCTGAACATGCTTGACAACTGATATGTCTACTTTGATCCTTTCTTCTTTATGCAGAGTAATATCAAATTTTTTGTGCTTTCCTTATAGTTTTTATTTTCTCCCTGCCAAACTTACTTAATTTGATCCTAGAGGAGAGACAAGTTCTGATACACGCAGTAGACAATTTCTACAGAGGAAAATTGCCATGTTTTGGGTCATCTACTCTTACGCAACACTAAAAGTCATAAGATAAGTTTAAAAGAGATAATATATAGAAACTGACTGAAAGACCATGCATACACTGCATTTGTCAGTATGTTTTTGGATATACTTAATGAGATTACAAAGCAATTTGATTTGTATATTGTGCAATGCCAGGTTTTCATTAACCTTTTTATGGCTGAGGAGAGCATATATTTAAATACATTTGCAAGTAAGCCATACTATAATGTATTTTCACTTTTTCCAGAACTGGGCAGACTGAGATAAAAATAATGCTCAATATTTTAAAAATAGAACTGACCAACTCCACAAGTACAGGTTAGGAAATAACTGGGTACACAGAAATTTTACAAGAAAGTGTAAGGTTATTGAGTCACAAACATAAAACTATACCATAGTACTGGGAAAAATGCAAACGTAGCTTAAAGATTCATTATGGAAGCATAGATTCTAAGACAGATGACACAAGTCCAGTATTTCTGTACTAGCCCTTTTTTACAGAAATCAACAGTAACAAAAGCAACAGCAAAATTGTTTACAGAAAACAATTTAAAAGACATTTTTAATTACTAGTTTGATCAATCCATTTTGGTCATGGGAAATAAGGCTCTGACTTGGTAAGTATTTAATATATAGTGTATATATATATATAAAAAGGTTAGCTTCTTTAATAAAAGTTAAAGCCTCAGCTAAAATAGAGTCTCATTTAGAGAAGACTCTAGAGAAGGATAGTGAAGTTTGTAAATTTGAGGCTGTGAAAACCATATTTGTGAGAAACTGTTGAAAGATCTGTTTAGCTCTAAGAAAAAAAACCTGAAGAGGATAAATACAGGCTGGTGCAGGGAAGAAGAAAATATCTTTTTCCATGACCATAGTGAGTGTAATGGACTTACAGGTCACCCAAAGAAATATATATTTTTCATAATTAAAAATGTCTTAATTATAAGGGTACTAAAGGATTAGGATAAAATGTAATATGAGGTTATACACACTCCATTTTTTTAAGGTTGAGCTTAGACAAACTTTTACTGGAAGGGACAGCTACTGCTTGTTGTAGTTTAGAACAGAAATTAGGCAAGATGATTCCATAAGGTACCTTTTGGACTTGTTGCTTCAGCCTTCTGGAAATCTCTGAGAAAGATGCACCCCATTCAGCATTATTTCACGAGGTGGCTAGAAGCCAACCAGGACTATCACACATGAATAATATTAAAATAAATGGCAAAGTTTTTCATTAATTAATTATGAACTACTGGTATAATATCAAGATAATTCATCCACCTGTGAGAAAAGCTGCCAGCATAGTTTGAGTACTTCAGACTTGTTATTCATTATTTTACAGGACTTGCAATGCTCAGCTGGACATTAAATCTGTCCTGCCAATGAATGGTAGATTTGTAATGATGATTATAAGTCCAAGATAATTTGCATACTTCTCCAAACTCTTGCACACACTTTCAAGTATGTCTTCCATGATTTTGTGGATTTCCTTCATTAATTTAGAAAAAAAAAAAAAAAAAAAACAGGAGAAAATCTCAGACAAACATCTTAAAGTCTAAGTTTCAATATGATTCTTGCAAGAAAAGGAAAAAAATTTATTTTTTTCCCTGTTTCCTTGTTCATAGATTTAGATGCAATTGTCCTCATAATCTTCATTATAGGCTTCCATTTTTTTAAATGCAACAATTTATATCTTCATTGTTCAATAAGTTATAACAGGGCAAAGTTACCTTTTCATATTTGTTTAGTCTTTTTTAAAATTTTTAATTATGAAGATCACTTGAAAGACTTACAATGGGACAAAAATGGAAAGAAAAATGGAAGAAGAAAAAGAATCTTTGTACACTGCTGTTCTTGTTAGAGAAAGTAAGAAAAAAATAAAGTACTTGAAAGTTGGAAATTTTTTTGAATACTGAGAAAAATTACTATAAGCTAAAGAAATCTGAATTTAATTTGAAATACAACTGCAAGACATTTTCTTGTAGAAAAACTTCAACAAAGG
>NW_008580911.1:0-6599 GCF_000691845.1 Merops nubicus | reverse complement strand
ACGTTGTGCAGAAGTTTTCCTTCTCTGTGTGCTTAACAATATCATGTTAATAGGTTTTCTCTTCTTGAGAACAAACCCATTATCCTCAGCTGCTCACCTCAGAAGTCACACATTCTAGTCCTTTCACCTTCTTTGTTGCCCTCCTTTGGACACATTCTAACAACTTTTATCCTTCTTGTATCATGGAGCACAAAACTCACGTTATTCAAAGGGAGGCCATAGCAGCGCTGAATATAGTGGGCCAGTCACTTCTTTCTATCACTTAGCTATACTGTGCTTAATGCAGCCCAGGGTATAATTGGCCTAATTGGCCTTTTTTTTTTTTTTTTTTTTTTTTTCCCCCTGCCAGGGCACATTATTTACTCATACTGAGCTTACCATCAAGTAGGAATATGAACATCCAGGAATATACCATCCCACGTATATAGTCTGACGTTTGTCCTTGCTAATTCCACATGTCCGGTGATTGCCTAGTGCAGTCCAGTCCAGTCCAGTCCAGGTCTCTCTGTAAGGCTTCTCAAACCTCAAGGGAATCAATAGCTTCTCCTAATTAAGTATTGTTGGCAAACTTAGTGTGCACTCAACTCCAATGTCCAGGCCACTGACAAAAATATTGAAGAAAATTTGGCCTAAAATTGAGCATTGAGGAACACCACTGGTGGCTGGCCACCAACCAGATGTTCCTCCTTTACTACAACACTTTGAGCATGACTCAACAACCAATTGTTTACCCATTTTATCGTGTACATGCCTAGCTGTATGCTGGACATTTTATCCACAAAGATAACGTGAGAGATAGTATCAAAAGCTTTGTTAAAATTAAAAAAAAAAAAAAACCACACCCACATGCACTGCCTTCCCTTATCTACTAGGTGAGTAACCTTGTCATAACAGAGTTAGCAACATCTATTGGCTGCTCAAGGTGAAGGTGTTCTACTCCCACTTATGCCCCTACCACAAAAAATTACTTTCTTCCCAAAATCTAGACAGATTAGACCCCTGCTGGGGATGGCTGTCTGACCCAGACTCTGTGGTACAATCATCTGGAAAGTAAGACTTTGACTGTCATTGAGTATACAAGTACTACTTCAATTAATGTATATATAGGCACATATATAAGTAATTATGTGTTTATATTTGCTCTTTTACTAGCAGTTATATCATAGCAACCCTTAATATTGAAATATATGCTTGCAGCTTCTGTTGAAATATATATTTGCTTATTTGATAGTGAATTTGTTGTCATTTAGTATATAATCACTTTATTAATCATGTTTACTTGGTTTTTAATAGTGATTTGTAGTAATCTGTAATAAATAAATTTAGGAAATGAAAACTCTGTGTCCTTGTGCATTACAGAAACTAACAAAGCCATGACTGTGATGTTTACATATTCATAGGCTCAGTCAACTTTTTGGCCATGACATCTGTAGTGCTTTAAAATTGTGGAACAGGGATTCATATATTTATTTATTTTTTTTCCAAATCAGTGGGTTAAGTTAAAATGTGTCATTTTTTATTTCTCTAATAAAATTTATTGAAGGATGAAAGTTTATTTTCACCAATATATACACTCAGTTTTTGAATTTATCAGTTTTTAGGCACAAACTCCACCCCTGAATTAGTTTTATTGGGTGGAGGGTTCTGAGAGCTGAGGTTAAAATGAAATCAATAAATAATTCCAAGAGGTAAGGTATAATTTTGCAAAAATATATTTTGCCAGGGGTTTTAAACCCGCTGGTTTTGCCCGGGAAGAAAACACCCCCAGCGGGACCCCCGTATTACCTCCAGGGTGGTCGTCAGCGAAGAGGAGGGCAGTGGTGAGTAAAGGAGGGATGGGCAACGATCGCTTTCTTCCAAAATAAAAGGTTTTAATAACATGAAAATAACAAACAAAAACACCTGAGGCAGGCACTGAAACAGCACCCACCCCAGGGGGAGAAGCGAAAGAGGATGTGGCCTTGGGGCCAGGGGTTTTTAACAGGTTGGTAGGTGCGTTTACAAAGGCATTGTCCTGTAAGGGTACAGAGATGGGTTACCTACAGGTCAGGGGCCCAATAGGTGTTAGGGGATAGGTCTTGTGGTGGCTAAGCCAACCACAACGTGGGAAAGGTGGAAAATTCTGGACGTGTGCCCACGTCTGGGGACAAAGAGGCAACAGAAACCTCTGTCTTCAGGAGGCGCACTGCAACAGTAAGGAAAAAGGGTCAGAAGGAAAAGAGAAAGTTCACTTCATATTTCAAATTTAAATATTCATTAGTTCAATTTTTATAAGGTATTTAATTTTGGAATTTGCCAAAAATAAACCCAGTAAGAATAATAGGTTAAAAAAATAGTCACAATGTCAGCGACTACAGTGACCCTTCAGGCTGTGTATAAAACTTAGAAGCAAATTTATAACAGAGCTAAAGAAAATATTTCTGATGACCTAAAAAGAATTTTTCAGGAGTTAACGGCCTTTCAACCAGATGAAAACAACCTATATTAATCCATTTTATTTGTTTTCTCATTGTTTGTCTGGCCCAAGTCTTAAAGAATGTTTCACGATAATTTCTCCTCAATATCTAGACATGTACTCAATTTTATCCCCATAGGGATAAAATTTGCATAAAGGTGTATAATTAGAGATAGGTATAGAATATGAAAGCTATAGAAGAAAAACCTCTACTCATCATACAGAAAAGCAAATGTATTTTTAGTTTGTTTATTTACACTTCAGTGAACAGAAACATATCAAAAAAGTTTGACTGCTCCACTCATGAAAAAAGTCTCCTGACATTTCTGAGAGAATAACTAATTCTTTTTCCAAATATCCCTGTGGGAGAAGGTGTATTTATATAGAAGACAATAAACTCATTTTCTCTGTAAAACTAGTTTAAAATGTTTTTGATAATTAGGAGGGAGCATCCACATTCTCTCTGAGAAACCTGTCCCATTGTCTCACCACCCTCACAGGAAATAATTTCTTCCTAATATCTAATCTAAATTTACCCTTTCAGTTTGAAAAAGTTACCCTACATCCTATCACTATACTCCCTGATAAAGAGTCCCTCCCAGTCTTTCCTGTAGGCCCCCTTTAAGTACTAGAAGGCCATAATAATGTCTCCATGCCGTCTTCTCTTCTCCAGGCTGAACAACCCCAACTCTCTGCCCTCACAAGAGAGATGCTCCAACTCCCTGTTCATCTTAGTGGCCCTCCTCTAACTGCTTGAGCAGGACCATGTCTTTATTATGCTGAGATCCCCAGAGCTGGACACAGTACTCTAGATGGAGTCTCATGAGAGTGGAGTAGAGGGGGAGAGTGACCTCCCTCGATCTGTTGGCCATGCTTCTTTTGCTGCGGCCCAGGATGCAACTTGCTTTCTGGGCTGTGAGCACACATTTCTGGCTTGTACTCACTTTTTCATCCCCCAGCATCTCCCAAGTCCTTCTCTGCAGTGCTTCTCTCAATCCACTCATCACCCAGCTGGTATTTGACCTTGGGATTCCATCAACCCACGTGCAGGACCTTGCACTTAGCCTTATTGAACTTCATGAGGTTGGCATAAGCCCACCTTTCAAGGCTGTCAGGGTCCCTTTGGGTGGCATCCCTTCAGCATGTTGACCTCACCACACAGCTTGGTATCATCTGTAGACTTGCTAAGGGTGCACTCTATCCCACTATCTATGTCAACAACAAAGATGTTCAATCGCACCAGTCCAAATATCGACCCTGAGGAACACCATTCATCACTGGTCTCCACTTAGACTTTGAGCCACTGACTGTAGCTTTTTGAGTGCAACTATCCAGCCAATTCCTTATTCACTGAGTGGTCCATGTCCCTCCAATTTAGAGGCAAATATGTCATGGCACACAGTGTGAAATGCTCTGTACAAGTCCAGGCAGTTGCTCTTCCCTCATCTGCCAATGGTGTAACCCTGTTGTAGGAGGCCACCAAAATTGTCAGGCATGATTTGCTCTTAGTAAAGCCATGTTGGCTTTCACTAATCACCTCCTTATTTTCCATGTGTCCTAGTACAGTTTCCAGGAGGTTCGGCTCCATGGTCTTGCTGAGAACAGAGGTGGGAATGACTGGCCTGTGGCTCTCCAGGGCTTCCTTTTTAGTAAATGGAGGTTATGTTTCCACTTTCCAGTCAATGGTAATGACATTTTCATTAATACTGCTCAATTACATCCAGTTACGACATTCAAGGACCTTTAACCAACAATGTTTAATATCTACTGCAACCTATATGGACTAACTTTTGATCTGTAGTGGGGAGAAGGGAAGAGAAGAAGACTGGGGTCTGTGTCACAAATCGGTAATCTTCTGGCCCCCCCTCAACTGTCAATGCACCCACACCAGCACACAGGCAATGCATTGGTTATTTTTTTTTTTTTTTTTCATGATTATACATGTAGATTAGATAAATATTAGAAAATATCTGGATTTTTTTTGCTTTTAGCAAAGTTGTTCTGAAAGGTACTAGATGGATTTTGAACAGTACTTCTATTCCTTCAGATTCACAAAATGTTTGTCACCTGAAATGGTTATTAAAACTGTGTTTCTTTCAGCTTTTGAAGAAAATAGCAGAAATAGGCAAAATGAATTGTTATGAGGCTATAAAATAAGAACTGTAATTATACACACATCTCAAATGAGAACAACATAAATGAGTTTAATTACAGGATAACAGAGATTATAAACCGGTTCTTTGAAAAGTCTGTTCTTATGATGCCATTTTTCAATTTCTGTGTTTTGTAGAACACCAATGTGCAACTGAAGATAGTAGCAAAGAGGTATTATGATATTCTGAATCACAGTCACAGGCATTCTTGAAAACTAGTAGTAGCTGAAGGACATATTTTATCTAAATCCTTAAAGAACAATGTAGAATCAAGTCCCAGAAGACACCATTCATGGTCGAATGTGTTTTCTCTCTCTGTAGTAAATATTACAGAAACAAAGCTGATACAGGTTGGCACAAATTCTTGGCAGACATTTGCTGATGCTTCAAAATCCATTTTCATTTTGTATCATATGCTAATTGAGTGTGTAGAGATACATTAATATTTGGCATTCTTTCCTTCTCCAGACTTTTTCAAATGACAATGGCTACCATTTGATGGCATGCTGACTCAGGATTCACACTGACTGAAAGAGGCTTAAGGAAATTATGTTCATGACTGGGGCATCTGAGAACTGCTCTGTGAAAGCTATCCTTGACAAAGGCATCTTGTCGTGTACTGATCCTGCAGAAAACGCTGAAGTCACCCCACACACCCTAATCCGATGTGTTTTGCTTACCCCTTTCTTGCTTTGTATATCATGTAGCAGTGTTTACATTAACACCACCACAAATATATTACATTTATAAACATATACAAAATAAGTACTGAAAAACTGCTAGGGAATAACTTTTCCATTATGCCTGTAATGGTAATAATAGAAATGGTAAAATAAATGCTTGTACTTTAATACATTTCATATTTTATAGTTCAAATCAAAGCTTGTATATGTCCATTTAAAACTTCACTCAGACTCTATGGCATCAAATCCATGAGATATATCAATTAGATTTTTTTGTAAATTAGTTCTTCTATTTATTTCGTTTGGTAGAAGGAATCTTCATTTCTGTAAAGAAATAATAATAATGGATTAAATTTATTCCGGTGCAGAGCAGAAAGGTATACTTGCCTCTCTGAAAGGACCTAAAAAGGGCATGATTGTTTTGTTGGTTTTGTTCTTACCTTCTGTACAAGACTACACCCTAGTTTTTCTAAGGGGAAAAACAAACAAACAAACAAACAAACAACCCCTTAAAAATGGCTACATATGCAGTGTTTCTTTAGATGAATTAAATATTTGCCTACTGAAGTCATTAGTTGTTTTGCCTACACATTTTTGAGAGAGATCTCATATCATATTCCTGGATTTCCTATGTGAAGAAAGTTGATCCAGTTCCTTACTTTCATGTTACTGAGCCAAGGAACTTTATTGTGGAACCTTCTACAGGTATAAACCTGACACAGGAATAAAACAATTTGTTCTAGTGGCTATTGTGGAAGAATATCATCTAATGCAAAAGATACACGTTCCTCACATGGTTATTACAGAGCCACACAGAATCACAGAATCACCATGTTTGAAATGGACATTTAAGATCATTGAGTCCAACAATTACCTAACTCTACCAGGCCACTTCTACACCGTATCCCTCGGCACCCCATCTAGGCGGCTTTTAAATACATCCAATGATAGTGATTTAACCCCTTTCCTGGGAAGCCTCTTTCAGGCTTGATCACCCTTTCAGTGAAGAAGTTTTTCTTAATGTCTAAACTAAACCTCCCGTGGCATAACTTAACACTGTTTCCTCTTGTCCTGTCATTTCTGGAATGTAAGAGGCCACCTCCGTACAACCTCCTTTCAGGTAGTTGTAGAGATTGATAAGGCTTATCCTTCATTAGCTTTGTTGCCCTCCTTTGCATCCTCTCTAAAACACCAATATCCTTCTTGTACTGTGGTGCCCAAAACTGGACAACAGTGCTCAAGATCTGTGCTCAAGACCTCACCAGTGCCAAGTACAGTGGAACGATCACTCCTCTAGACCTGCTGACT
>NW_008580910.1:0-20700 GCF_000691845.1 Merops nubicus | reverse complement strand
ATATGCAGGTGACATAAAAATTGGAATTTTTTATTCAAAATTTTATTTTCTATTTTCTCTTAAGCACTTCTTACTTTTTTGAGAAAATGAAAATCTCACTTTTCCTTTCCAGTTTGGAAGCACCATGAGGTACAAACAGAAAGACCTTTACCTGATGTCTTTATCACTCTTTATCTCTTTGGTTATTATCAGTCTGCTGTAACTACCACAATCCAGACAACCAGTGAAGGCAGCAGAGAGCTCACTCCGTGGCTGGAAGGTGCTCCAGGCCCAGCACAGACTCCCCTGCAGCCATGGGGAGATCACACAATTCCAGTTTGAGTAGTAAATAAACTTCTTTGCATTAATTCTGTGGGGTTTATGTGTTTCAGATTCTTCCTGGTTATTATTCTCACCTATCAGCTGGCATTGATCATCTCTGTTAACAGATTGCAGGGCAAGCATTAGTTGTTAATGACATAATTATTTTCTTCTGAAGACAAACCCAGAGGTTGGGGAAGGCCAGTTTGGTCATCACATTATCTTTGTCCTGGGTGACTGGCACCAACTTCAGAAAACATGGTTCTGTCCCAGTTCTTGCTGTTTTCAATATTGTATTATTTAATAGTAAAGTTGAACTAGATATAAACTTGTATGTCACCTGGAAATCAGGGTATAAGATCCTTAAATAACCACTACTAATTTATTAATAGCTTTGCAGAGTTTTGTGCTGTACAGTTGTGAGCTACTAATTCAACAGCCTGTTTAACATTTAGAAGTAGAAAAGACAATATAATAATACGTGGCCCTGTGTAAGTGCAAAAAAAAAAGTGAAATAAGACTAGCAGGATTTTTTTTTCTATCTACACACTTTTCAAAAAAACCTACTTCTCAATTCACTGTCCACACCTGGCATACAAAATAAAACTTAACAAAAAGAAAGTCTGGCAAACTGTCTTCTAGATATAGCTCAGCATTTTGATGATTGTTTACTTGGTCTATTCTTTGTATACACAATTGTATTTGGTGGAAGATGAGGTTTAAGAGAGCAGGCATCTTTCTGAGGACACCTGCCAAGAAGCCATGTATATCTGTGTATATTAATGGGTGGAAATTTAGCACCATTTCCATATGGACATATTGCATTTTAGGTAAGTGATAGATAGGGAAATAGAAATATCTTGTAAGGAACACTGTTGAGGGGGTTGGGGATGGAAGAGAGAAAGAGAGAGAACATATGTAGAGAAATGCAGGGTTAAAGTGACATGTAAAAGACAGAGTGGAATGTCCTAAACAGTTTCTTAGGAACGTGGAATAGAGCTAAGGCACAACTGACAACCAGCCACCATGTGAATAAAAGATTAAATGCATTGGTACAATTGTTTGTGCAGTGAGGGATGGAGCATTCTCTTGGAAGTGACAAAGCATTTCCAGAGTCATTCTTGGCGATATTATTAAGGTAGTACAACCAGCTAAGGGTGTTCCTATAGCTGATCTGAACTGTCATATCCTTGCATCACCTTTGCTTCCATGAGCAAATCTGTTGGACTTGCCAACTAAATTATTTATATTGTTCATTGTTATTGTTTATTATCTATAGAGACACATTTCAGTTCACATTTCAGATCTGAAATGCAAGGAGAAATGAGTAAGGTTCTTAACCACAAATGAAATAATTGTTTGGGATGGTTCACAGATGGAATTTCTCTGTTTCTTTGTGCTGAGAGGGACATCAGTAACTGAGCTCTTTCAGAGGCAAGAAAATGTTACCTAATTCTAGTTTAATGTTACCTATTCCTGTCATGCAAATATTTGAATAATGATTAAAGAAACAGTTTAGAAACTGAAAGGAAAGAATCCAAATATGATTTCTTCTTATTAATACACATGCTTTTTATCTTACCGCCTCAGAAGTGGTGCTTCCTCCACTGCATCCAGTGAAATTCAGAGTGGAACTCCAAACCTTCTTCCTAGCTGTGGTGGCAGCCCTTCCAGCAGCATCTGAGCATCTTTGCCTCCACGTGGTGTCCTTCAGAGGGACAGCTCATGGAAGACATCAAGTGGCAGAAAAGGTAATTCCGGAAGTGCAGAGAATGTCCTAGACAATTAAGAAAACAAACCAAAAACCCCCAAAAAACCTGTGCCATGCCAAAAGCACCACCAGTGTAAAACCAAATGCAACATCTGCCACTATATCAAATTTCACATGCTAAGACAAAGTTCAATAATCTTTATTTTTTTTTCTGGGGAATATATATGCAGCAACAACTCATAAATAAGAATGTTCTTCAATCCACATATATAGTGGGGGAGAGAAAAACCCAAAACTATGTGCTAAGAAGGAAAGAATTTCAAACAGCAAGAAGTAGGTTGGAAAAAAGAGCTGCGTAGTATATTAGATCTCTTAGGTCTGCACAAGATGTGATGCTCATTAATGAAAAACCAAATCCCCCATACTGAGCCTTACAACGGCACACACAAAAGTCTTGGACCACAGGAGACCAGGAGAGAAGCTTGCAATTAGGTCTAGGAAGAGAGATTCTGCATGCAAAAGGAACATCATATGACCACCAGGTCCCTGAGTCAGGTTTACCACGTCCCACCCTACAAACACCTCATGCACAATGGCAGTTTTATTTTGCATTCCCCTCATATTAACTATTTTCACCAGACTGTAATGGAAATATAATAAGTGACAGTACAAGGAAACTACAGGTGATGGCTTAGTACCTTGCAATTTCAAAAACACTTCAGAGCACATACATATTCAGGAGAGAAAGTCAGAAATATAGAAAAGGCCATGAAAAACATGCCTAGATATACAGGATAAATGTGCAAAAGGGCTGTAATTCTTCACCATAATAAAACAGAGAAAACACACAGACAGCAGAACTGCAGTAGAAAGCTGAGACAACTGAACTACATTTGTCTTAATTTGCTTCACTGACCCATGCATAATTTTTGACATGCATCTAGTCACATATTTATTTTTCTGCTGTTTGACTATGACATTGCAACCCAATTTTCCTGTTAGCATGAAAGATTATGTATCTAAAATTGTTAGAAGTATCTTTAGTTCAGCTGATCCTCTTAATTCAATTGAATCATAACTGAAACAGAACAATAGGCACAGCATCATTTTTCTTCTAACAAATAAGAATGATATATTGGTATATTGTTATTCTTGAAAAACAACCATAAAATTATATAAATGGTAGTTGGTGAATACTTAAAGGTAAACAACTGTCAGAATTTGAAAACATAGAAAAGTTCTGCTAAACTAAGGTCAAATTTCAGAGCAAAAACTGAAATCTGAGTATCATCACAGTTTGGACATGATGTTAAATGTAACCTGGCATCCTTCTTCCCTGCCAAACACATTGGCTGATCAGCCATACATTGTGTGGTGCCCACTGAAGTAGATATATGCAGCTTCAAGCACATTAAGGCTTTCTGCACTGTCTGGGCTGCCTTTGAGAACTATGAAGTGAGGTTGACTTTCCACACCAGTTAGAATTCAGCTCCATCCAGTAAAATCCTTAGCTACAAGTTGATCAAAGTTGTGTCCTCAAAAGCAAGTCCTTGGATTCTGCAGGACCTAACTGTGGCTGGCATGTGGACCACAGACAGTGTCTTAAAAGAAAAATAAGATTTAATTAGTGTAATTTATTTCACATTTTTGTATTTCTGGTCTTCAACTTTCATCTCCATAATACTAACTTAAAAAAATAAAATAAAATCTTGCCATTTCTAAAGCTAAATCCAAGCTGTGTTTCAAACAGAATCTAGTATTCAGCGTAATATTTTTTTCCTCCAGATTTCTGATTTTCCAAACTTGTATTCCTTGTTTGCTGGACTCACAAAAAAATACTCAGTTTTCCTCTTGAATTATATTCATGATTCAGTTTCTCTCATTTCTTTCAATCTCCAACTGCCTGCTTTCTTTTTGCTTCTTCCACCATCACCATTAACAAAATGTCATTTTGACCAAATTAAATATATATCTTCTGTCCCAGGCTTAAAAATTATTTCACAATAAATTATTTGAAACAATCTTTGGTAGCTCTTTAAGAATCCATGGAAATAATACTTGAGGCCAAAATTCTGTGAACCCTTCAACTGCAGCTCAGTGTAAAATTCAAACTGAAGTAAACACAGTATTAAAAATCACAGAGCTTGCACAGGAACATATATTACCTATTTCAGCCTACACAAAATAATTACAAGAAGAATAAATCTAATGATGAACATTTTAACAACTGCCTGTTTAGTTTAAGTTGTAAACCAGAGACAGAGAAGATGTTTGGATAGAAAGGAGAAAGCAAAGACACAACTGATACGACAAGATGCAATCAAAATCCACCATTCCATAAAACAGCCTTGTTACACTCACAAGAGATGACTGTCAAAAATTTACCAGGGTCATAACCATTAATAATTTTATTTAGCTGATAAGCAGGCATCTTGCTGACTTAATTATATGTAACAGCACCCTTAAAATCTTTGCACTTGTATAAACGTTGACAACACCACAGATTTCTATTTGGGCATTCTTGTTACTTAAGTGACTTCAGAGCCTAAACACTAATTACAGTTACATAATTACTGTGCTGAACATAGGATGTTTACTTTTTTTATCCAAATTGACATATTTGGTTTATTCCCTCAGTCACAGATGTACAGCCACCCTTTCGTCAATCTGAACGAACAGCATTATGTTAATTAGAGAAGAAAGTTTAATTTCTTTTCCCTGTGTACCCAAAGGAATCAAGAGCACATGGTTGCTAAGACACATTCCTGTAGAAGAAAAGAATTTCTGTATATTTGCATCTAGCAAATGCTGATTATACACTGAAAGCAAACAGAAAGCAGTGAGCTAAATTTTAATGATTAAAGATTCCTGTGTGAAACTGGAAGAACTTTAATAAGTCAGAATTTGATTTGTGGTTAAAACTGGTATGCTCGACCATTATGTTTGGCACCTAAGGTTGAAGTGTGTGCTGTAGCAAAAGAAGCTGGGGACAAATACTCAAAATTGGTTATTATTTTCATAATTATTTTCATCACCTCCTACCACTCGTTATCAGTAATGACTCACAAAATGTACAGACCTTAATTGTTCTATTCCAATATAGTACACACAAGAGACAATTTCCTTAGGTAAATATTTACATCTTTGTAGATAGTTTATATTTTAGGAATCTTATACATTTAAGTGATGTATACTTTGCTTGCAGAACCTATTTGTATCTGGTTAAAAAGGCTTGACCTAAAAATGAACTTAAAAATTTCTTCTATTTTTGATTATATCGCTCATAATTTTGACTGTTAAGTGTGTGCAGTGTCCAGCAGCACCAACTAAAACCCCACATAACATACATGCCCCAGAAAATGAGCAATACAAAAGCACACTGTCCAAAACTATAGAATTAGGTGTTACATTAGTTATACCAGTAACTTAGGGAACACATGGCACTTGGCAAAAATCAACAGCCAATGCTTTTAGCCTCATCATGCCTCTTAAATTTTATCCATTATTTCAGAATTAAAGCTTTCTTAGTATAATCCTCAGCAAATAATTCACCTTTTATCATTGTCACATTTTCAATATCTAGGGTTTTTGCCTTTACAAAAAAGCCTTTGAAAGCCTATGTATTTTAAAGGGATATAGGTTCCCAACTTCCTATGTTTTTTCTGACAGTCTCAACCTAAAAATACTTTGAACTAATGCTTCTGTTCCAGATGCTGAATACTAATAACAATTATGTCTATAACAATACTTAAGAGTTTATTTTTAAAATTATTTTTTCTTTATAACTTTTTTGTCTAAATAAGTCTAGTTCAAACTCTCTAGACATGAAAGTAAAATAATCCAGTACACTTTGTACCAGAAAAGTAGAATTAAATGCCAGAAGTCCTACATAGTTCTTGCAGTTTCAATTAATGGAAGACTGTATTATCCCTTCATGTTATATCAATATATATTGGTGCTATATTGGTTAAAAGGGATACCACTTCACAGTTTATGCCTTGTCAGCTTCAAATCCACCCTTGCTGCTTGACAAGACTAAATTGTACATTTACTTGTCATTTCAATGCTGCTGTTGTTAGAAAATATTATGGCTCTAGGCAGCAAACATAAACCACATCCTTTTGGTATTAAATCCTACCTCTGCATTTCCAGGAACTCCAGAGTTCTTCCTAAAAAAGGAGGAATATAAACAACCTAAGACATGTCCTAAGGAAGGTTAAAATAAGAAATATAATTACACCACAATGCTCTCATGTCAAGAAACAACACAAGCCTGTGTAACCTTCAGCTATCTCCACAGCCATTATTGCTATACTATTCCATTATAGACTTTTTGATAGTAGATCTACAAGCAATGTCTTGAAGCATCATAACTAACAGAAAGAATAAAAAGGAGCCAAATTTGGATAGTTGAGAAAAAGTTAAATCACAGTGATCTATAAAGTACTGGCCTTTGACATCCAAAGAAAATCTCAATGTGTTTGCTGAAAGACTTCTTGGGCACTCTGAGTAGAAGCATAGAAGGTGTAATTACCATAATGTAAAGAAATCACATATCTTATAACTGCTAAACTAGTCAAACTGCATTTGACTCAAGAGTATCTAGCTGTGCTTAATCATGAAATTCTAAGTTCACCCTGAACTGTGTTCATTATTTTATCAGTGGAAGCAGGACATGTTAAAATACAACACTACTGCTGCAAAAAAAAATGATAAGAATTCAAAGCATTGCATTTATATGCCAAATACATTTCAGATACCTTTAGCATATTTAAATATATATATATAAAAATGTCAACATTTTTAACATGTTTAAATATAAACAATGCTCTAAAAATCAGTAATTTTATTTAAAGAGACTATGCCATTACTGACTTGAAATTACCCTTGTAGTCCTAACAGTTTTGATTCATTTCCCATCATTGTATAAAATATACAAATTGAGCGATCTCATTTTTTTTGTAAGGGTCTTTTATTATTGTTGGTTCTTGAACTTTGGGGTGATCTCATAATTTTTTTAACTCCTAACCAAGCAGGTTGCACTTGACCTGTTTTTCACATTGTTTTAACTTATTTGAACCTCTATCAAACCTGATCATGTTAAAAACTGATAACCAAACACTTCATGTTTGTTATGAAATGCATAGTATCCGTGGCAATTTTTTTTTTAAATTATTATTTTCAGTAGTTCTGCTGAACTTTTCCCAACTTTATTTTTAAATAATAAAAATTTTACATCCTAGATATCATTCCCTGAGATTATACTTCACAGAACAGCAGTCTTTCTAAAGGCAAGGTAACTGTGCAAATACTGTACCCTACCCTGTGTAAGATTATGAAAGAGACCAAAATTTGTTGACTTATTTGTTGACTTCACCTGGAGACAGGCAGGAAAAGAGGCTCAAGTTAATGATTTGACTTTGCAATTTAAATTAGATCAAGGATTCCCCAAGAAAAAAAGTTACTTTCAGAGGGAGTTGTAATGTCAGATCTCCAGACTGAAACACTCTTTTCAGAAAGACCAAAACATACCAACCAAACCTCTACCTCTCAACAGCACTGAAAATAAATAAACATTATTGATAAAGGCAAAAACTCTGTAGAAAAATACAGGCAGTGAAGGATGGCTGTAGCAATGACAATTACTTGTACAATTTGTTGAGCAAAAACTCTTTAAGAAGCACAAATACCAGTTTATTATTGTCTTGGGATAGCCAGAACAGTCTGGTAGTGATGCATATGTTTAACTTCAGTATCAACAGTGAAAACAGTAGTATCAATGCTGTCTACAGACTATATATTTAATTTTAAGAAAAAATGAAGAATAAGTAATACCTCTTCTAATCTACCTGTTTCTGGGTTTTAAGAAATAATTTTAGCAAAAATAGACATAGAATTTGTGACTGAAAACCATTAACAGGTGGACAAAATGATTAGAACTCTTTCCTGGCAGATTTAAAGGCAGCTTCAGACTGGAAAGGGCCACTCTGGGGTGTTCAGTTGAGGGTGTTTTTGCAGCATAGTCAGCTCTGAATAACATCTTTTCTAACTCTTTCTCAGGAAGACTGAAGGCTACTGAGATAAACAGGCCCAACAGCAAGTGAACTGCTGTTGGCAAACCTCTGGAAAGTGTTGGTGGTGACACAGATGACACTGACAGGCTGACACTGTAGATTAATTTACAATTAAAGTATTTCTGATATCCTGATCATCAAGTCAGACCGTCTGCAATGAGCTATTTGTGCTCAAGGCACAGAGAGAAACATATATAGACATTACCTCAACTAAAGGCAGGGACTGATGTTGGCCTGGAAACAGAACTATCAAAAGAATAAGACTGTCAGACCCACTTCCTATTTGACTGTGCTGAATATTTTCTTTTTATAGCTGTTCATTTTTACTTTATTTGCCTGAAGTACATCCACTCTATCTGAAAAGCTGAAGCTGTGGCTGCTTGGAAAATTGTCTGCAACTATGAGCAAACAATTTTCTTCCTTCTTTGGGAAAAGTACAGTTTATAAACTAGGGCCAACAGACAGATAAATGGGAGCAAAGAATAGAAAAATTATTCTGATTTGAAAGGCACAACTATACATTTCTTGAAAAAACTATGTTTGTTCTATAATTATTTTCTACTCCATTTCTTACGCTTCAATTTATTCCAATTTTTATGTCACCTGCATATTTGTATTTTCTTGTTTTCAGTAAATAGGAGATGCTGAAAAGCCTCCAGGACAGGAGGCTATCCATCAAACAGCCACAAGTTAGCATATCTCCAACTGGTAGGGGTTAAAGAGGGATAGAATTGTTCTGGTTGGAAAAGACCTTTGAGATCTTCAGGCTTGACCATTGACCCAGCACTGCCAGGTCATAACTAAACCATGTCTCTAAGCAGCATATCCACAAGTCTTCTAAAACCCTCCAGGGATGGTGACTCCACCACTTGCCTGGACAGCCTGTTCCAGTATTTTAAAACCCTTTCAGGGAAGAAGTTTCCTGATATTCAATCTAAACTTCCCCTAGTGCAATTTGAGACTGTTTCCTCCTGTCTTATAGCTTGGGAGAACAGACAGACCAGGCCATCCCTCCAACCTGCTCAACAACCCTAGTTCCCTCAGCTGCTCCTCAAAACACTTGTGCTCTACACCTTTCACCAGCTTTGGTGCCCATTTTCGGACAAGCCCCAGCACCTCAGTGTCCTTCTTGGAGTGAGGGGTCCAAAACTGAACCCAGTATTTGAGGTGCAGCCACACCAGGGGGGGACGATCCCTGCCCTAGTCCTGCTGCCAAGATGCACATGCCCAAGCTGGAGATTTTAGTGCTCCATTACTAGGCTAAGAAAGTGTAAATTTATTTTTAAGTAAATTGTCAAAACAAAGCACTTAATGCGTTGGCTGATATTGCAAGTCACTGATGGCCTTGGGCTAACAGAATTTATAAGAAGTCTATTGATTTTCTTCCCTCTTCTGACTCAATGCATATTTTATATAGTGTGTTTTTGGCTGCTTAGGCTCTTTTTCAGAGTTGTTCATCTTCCAGGATAAATACTGATGGAAGCATTTCACTTTTGCATACAAAAATAGAAGGCTTTGGTGCTCTGAATTTCAGAGTTAATTAACAGTGAGTAAATCTGTAAAAATGAATGTCAAATAACAAGATTTTCTTATTTAAAATTAAAAAAAAATGGAAACATTAGTCTGTGTGATTGAGTTTCCAAAAGACCGTCCAAATCTTTTTCTAAGGCCAGTTGTTTTTTAAGCAATGCTTCCATTTCAGGAGTTTAAACTTATCTGGTAGTGGAGACTGGAGATATTTTTAAACAAACTACAGACCTTTTAGAATAAACAAATAAGCTTTTGGCCTTTTGTACCTTCTGAGAAACCAAGCTAAAAACTTCCACAAGAGAAAACTGGCTACGAACACAAATCCAAACTTGTTATAAAAGAAACTATCTGCTTTAAATTTTTAATAGAATAGTCTGAAAATAAGTTTTTGTTTCTTGCAAGGAAATTAGTTGTGAGTAAGAAATAAATCTGACTTTCCATATGACAATTCATTTACTGTGAGGCTCAATGGAAAAACCTTAACAAGCTAAACTTCTCATAACTCCAGTTTTTCCTTCATCACTATTCAAATACAGTATTTTCTTATGTGTAGTGTTTATCTGCTTCCCTACAGTGTTATTTCACCATTTTGCAACACATTGTGTTTGTGAAATATGTTACATTTTAAAGGTGGGCCTCAGAACAGTTTGAATGGCTTTTAAACATGCTGTTGTCTGTACTAGAAATCACTTCAAAGATCTAGTTAAGATGGGATAACTTAGAAAGAATTACACATATAAAACAAGAGAACATGACTGCCTCCATTCAAAGGCAAGTTTGCATGGAAAGCAAATAGAATTCTTATTTAATGTCTCTAGACAGAACAGTAGTGCCTAACAGTCAAGGAGGTCATGAAAGCTTGAAGATGAAGATGGACGTGGTTTTGAAGACACATGTTTTCTACATAGCCAGAGACATAAAACATATTAAATATCTTTTGACCTAAAGAAAAATCAAAGACTATTAATTTGTTGAAAATATACAGTCAGAGTTAAAAAAAAATAGCTTTTCAGCAAGCAGTGATAATAAAATCAGGATTATTTTTTTTGACAGCTACTGTATTTATGATTTATTAACTTTTATTACCTGCAATTCTCTGAGTTATATATCTTTCCCACTTGTTGAAACAAATGTTTTGAAACATACTGTTAAGCCAGTTTAAAATATGTTAACAATTTGCTTATGATTTCATATTCTATTATTCTTTAAGTTTGAAACTAACTACTTAGTGGTCAAGTGAGCCAAGAAAAACTACTGGTTTTAAAATAGCTAGTAGGCATTGCTGAAGGAAATCAGATCATTATGAAAGACACTGAATTAATTACTTGTTCTTTGACTTACACAAAACAGCATGCAGAGATGTTAAACTGTGGGTTTTTTCTCTGTGTAAAAACACTAATGCCTTTGGGCATTTTTTTCTGAGAGTTTGTTTTCAGGGGGTTATATCTATTTCCTTTTGTTATTATATTTAGTTTAGGTAGATTATTGATAATCTCAATGCATTCTTTTTATTTCATTTAGAAAGGACTGGAAGACTAAGATAATTACTGCACTTCTTTCACGCCTTCTAGCTGTGTTTAATTGGACTTTTAATTTTATCTTCATAAGCAGAACCATGACAGTGAAGCCAACCTTATGTAATGACTTATCTGCCATGTCCACAAAAGCAGCACTAGGGAGTGCAAGTAACTTTATGCAAAAACTTTGGCTTTCAGACTGAGGGGTTCTTTTTAATTAAATTTTTATGGTATCAAAGATCTACGTGAGTTCACTTTCTTATCAAGCACAGAAAGCAGAACTGAAACTCACCCATCTAAGCAGTAATCTGTGCTGCTTTGAAATAACATTAAACACATTGCCTCCTCTCATATTCATTTCTTGACAGCTGTTTGCTTGCAGTGGCTGGACGCAGAGAGGATGCAATGTGACAGGGAGGAGGTTCTGTAATTATTACACAGAAATGGACATCTTGAATTTAAGGAGAGAGAATTCTTCTTAGGGCTATGGGAGGTTTCATTCAATGCAGCAAGAGTGATGCTGAGGTTTTAAAGTGTGCAACAGAAGAGTGGTTGTCTTGGGCAGAAGCTCCTCGTGGTAAATAAGATACTTCGGAGATGTCAGTAGAAGCTGCCTCTTTCAACATCTGTTCTAAGTATCTCTACCAGCACAGCACAAATTACCTCTCACATGCAGAGAGTTGTATAAGAAAGTCTTAATTTATATTACTCCTTGATATTAAACCTCTTGTTTAATTTGTAAACCTATGCCAAGCATTGTTATATATATTTATAGGTCACGTTCACTCCAACTGAACATTTGCCTTCTAAATGAGTCTTCTAAAAATTCAGATTTTAAATGTCTTGAACTTGGTGTGTCTGCAACAGAAGCAGTTTCTTTAGCAATGTATGAAGCTAACAGCCAGCCTCCCAGCAACCCTTCATTAACTCTTTTTCCTTTATTTCTTTCTTATAAACAAACTTGAGTGGGATTTTGGTGCCACATTCCACCACACAGTAGGTGGGATATCCAGACACAGATGGACGGAGAAACATCAATAAGCCCCATGTGCCTTACTTCTGAGGAGCCCTACAATGACACAGGGGCAATCATCCTTATATTAAAAATCCCTCTTTGTGAATGTTTTCACATAACAAATTAACAACTGCTTTATTAGTCCTTATGAATTTTTGAGGCACTCTTCTTTCTAAAGGGCTTATATCAGGCTCCTTCCTTCTTTTGTAATGTCTTTCCTACTGGAAAAAAGGATACAGGATGTCTTTTTTTTAATTTCATAAAAATTAGTTCCCATTTCAGTTCACAGATATTGTCAGGCAAAAGCATTTGTAGCTACTTCTGCACAGGTACTGTATTGCATAAACTCAAATTAAATCTTTCATATAAAATCACTTAAATTTTTGTTAGCACCAGCAGGCATTGAAGGACTGTCAAAAGTTGTTAGATGCCCTCTTAGAACAACACCAGCCCTTAGATCCTAAACACCTGCCAGAATTATAGCACTGTTTATTAAATAGAGGAGAGTTGATGGTAAATGGGATGGAAAACACAATCACGTTGTATTACTGAAATTCTTTTAAGGGGAAATAGTAATACCAAACTGTAATATTTTAAACATAGTGCTGTCTGTTACTGGGTAATCAGTAATAACATTTTACTGGTTGCCTGAGTAGTTTCTTCTAAATCTTTTTGCAAGTTATCTCATGACTGACAAAGAAGATTTTTGTTTGCTTGTTTTAGCTGTAGCATATACTTTAATTCTTTCTATCTGCACTGCAGAAAGTATTCAGCCATGACCTGTCAGCATAGGCACAGGCTGATTGCAAATTGCAACTTAAATGACTGAAATAATAATAAATTATAAGTTATACTTAAAAGAGGGCCAATAATAGTTTTTTCTTCCTCTTACTCTTTTTGTTTCTATAAGAACAGCTGAACATTCAAAAACATGTATATTTTAATTTTATTTTTTATATATTAGTCTTGTCAACAGTATTGTGCAGAATCCTACAAAGGAACTTACATGGGCAGAGGATACAGGGATAATTTCCTCAAGGGCAATTACTTGGATAGTTTTCTCCCCCTGGGAGGCACATAGCCCTAACCATTGGTGTGGGACATGCAGCTGACAGGATCCTATACTACATTCTACAGAGTTGTCATGAATTACTGGCAAATCAGCCACCCTTGGATCTTCTGATTCTTTCATTTTTATTTGAAGAGGCATATGGATTTATTTATTTGTCTTCCCAGTAACCTGATGAGATACTCAAAGTACAAATGTAAAAAGAGCACAATTTTAAAGTGAGCTTTCACATACTAGATAACTAGATTTAGGTAAGCCCATGGACTTATGGCACACTGTTCCTCACGCTTTTTTTTTCAAATACATTTTATTTAGAAATATTTAAAGCCATTTAATATGATTATTTCAAATTTTACCTCTGGAACATTTCACTAAGCCTAGCCTTTCATATTTTCCCCAGACAACTCCGTTTCTGATCTTCTGCACCTATATATCCAAGTCTACATTCAGGAGACACTTTGATAACAATTTCCTATTTTTTAGGATTAATGTTCAGATTATATTCCATTTATATTAACTCACTTTCATACCTCTGTCAAACCTGATCTAGTTCTGATTTCTTTGCCCCATTTCTTTTCTCTTTCATGAAAGAAATTGTGCTTTTAGCTGGGGAATGAGAAGTTTCCCAAAGTTCCTCTCCAAGTCTGAGGTCTACTCCATTGCTACCTTGCTTCTGCCACAATACTGTATTTAAACTTTTTTTGCTCATCTAAGGAGTGGAGAACAGAAGTCTCATTGTGGCAACGTGTTAAAACTTTTAGGTCAAGGCTGTCATAATCTTTGGACGTGTTCTTTCCATATTTTTTAAAAGACATAAAAGGATGTGTTAATGCTGAGCCCTAAAGAAGGAGCAGGTGCACAGTACAGAGCAGAACTTCATTCACTAACAAGATTCTAACAGAAGAACACCTTCAGGTGTAAATGGAAATGTTTTTTCTCTACCAGAAAGTGAGTTTTGGATCACAGATTCTTCTCAATGCAGAGCTGGGTCTCCAGGCTTGACAATAAAGATATGTAGCATCTGCATATAGCACTTGGAGATGCCAAAGGCTTGGAGTAAGACATACACTGAAACCCAGAAAATGTTATTTTATGCAATTATATGACACCTTGAAGGTTTGGTCTTACATTTCCATATATACATAACTATTAGAAAGGAAGCAAAATATAAATCACAATAAATGGATAAATAATCTCAATAAAATCTACATGTTATCACTTCCCATGCAGGGGATATGTTTATTTTCATGAGAAAACCTGCACTTCAAAAGTAATTTAAACACATTATGAAGTTTAAGGAGAGAAGGGAAAAAAAAAAATGTCTATATATGACTTTTGCATGAGAACAAATTTGCATCTATTTCCAGAAATGCATGAACAGAAAAAGGGTATTCATAGGAAAAAAAAATGGGGTTGCTGACCAAATTCAAAAGGCTGGTGTGGTTCATAATCTGGTGGTACTAGAGCATATGGATTAGATTTGTACCTGAAAAAAGATTTAACTAATTGGAATTCCAGCCACAAAATTTCAACTTTAATTACATACTGAGGAGTCAATTATATTTTTAAAATATCTTATTTCCTTTAAATAAGTGGCATTTAAATTTTGTATGGTTCCTGGACATAACAAGGACATTATTGGACGTTATAAATTAAGCATCTTTCAAAATATCATTATAAGCTTTTGTCCTGCATTTGAAATTTGTCATTGTTTCAGAGCACTACACCAAGAACGAGTGAGTGCTTCCAAGTGCTAAAGATCTCACTGGTTTTGATATTGTTGCAGAATTACCACAGCTCCCAGTGAAGAAATCATTTTGCTAGAACTTACCTACATACCTAACTACAGAAAGAGTCACGTTTTCTGCAGAAGTCCCAGGAGTTAGAGTGTTTTCCTTATCCTCATCTTCATTTTGGAGAGACTAGAAGACAGTTTGACCTTCAAAGCTGTTTTCTTCTTTTTTTCCTTCCTTGGGAATCAAATTGGGAAACAAAAACCCAAACAACAAACAACCCAAAAAAAAAAAACAACAATGAAAAAAAAACCCACCCTGAAACCACCAATACCTTGAAACCTGTACTTCTTTATAGAATCCTGCCCCAAATACCTTTTTGTATAAATTTCTAAAACATCACAGTAAAAGGACATGCAGAATAGGTGTGAATCATCATTCACAGGACCAGTCAACATCAGAATAGGCTTTAAAACCAAACAGTTCAATTTCCCTTCATTATAATTTTTAATTTATGAGAACATATATGTTACAGCTCTGAATAAAAAAAGATTCATAGAGGAGAGAAGCAAACAGATTTTATGGTCTAAAAGAATCAAGGTAATTTTTATTTTCACCAATAATTCTTCTATAAACTGAATTTATCATCTGTCTTTATACTTCCAGTTCTCCTTCTCAAACCACCAGCTCTCTACCTAGAGAAAAGAACAAAAGAAGCCTCAGTAACTGTTATGGAAGAATAAAGGAAGAAGACAGGAGGTTCTGTATCTCAACTCATTAGCAGCTAATGAAGCAGAGAATAACAGAAGTCCAGAAGGAAATAGTGAGTGTATGATTCAGCTGAAAAAAAGGGCAGCAAAAGAAGACAGATAATGGGTGTAATGAGCCAAGAGAAGAATTCTCAGGTTGCACCTTTGAATTCACAGATAACTCCAGATGTTTTTTCTCCATTTTCTCATTTAATGAAAGTCATGGAGAATTATTTTTTTTTTCTTATATATATATATACACTTGATGTTTTCTCATTTTTATTTCAAAGAGACAACATACTGGATTACCTCTAACTGCTAGATCACTGGCACTTAAGTAATATTTTCTTCAGAGAATAAGCCAATAGATTGATGTAGTCTTCTATGGAAGCTAATAAGAAGCATGTGCAAGGGTAGTATTTGGACAATAGACTATATAAAATAACTTGAAAAACTTCTGTGGAAAGGAATTAGAGGTTTTAAAAAGTAGCTCACAGTAAACACTACCAATAACAGTATTAGTTACAAGATGAGATTCAGAAGGATATTTTCATCTTTTTGAGGATTCCATGTTCTCAAAATGTACCTCCTTGGCTACACAGAGAGGGATACTAGAAGTCTGAAGAAGTAGCAGGACAGCTAGACTGTGCATGTGCTAAAATTTCAGTTTGGCTTAAAAACAGCTTAAACTGAAGCCTCTCTCTTGAACTAATCCTTTAGTCCTTGACCATCAATTTTGAGTGGCAAACAAACCCAACAGTTCTCAGAAGTGTTTTAAGTCTAAACTTTGTTTGTTATTAAAGTTTAGGTATTGGAATGCTGTTGAGAAAGCAAAGTAGTTTGTGTAAACATTTAATTATTGGTTTGCTATCTGTTAGGTACCATAAGGCTTTTAATGCTGACACGGGCACCTTCAATTATTAAAAATGACATTTACATAAAAATAATCTCAAGGCTTTTCATGGAACTTAAAAAACATTGGACATTACAGCTACTCCCAGATTTGTGAAAATACTAGGAAAAAGCATAAAAAAGAGAAAAGTTACTTTGTTTACTGTATCCAAGCCGTTGCAAAAAGACCTTTTTGGACATTTGCTCCCCACGTTTCTTTCCTTAACATTTAGCTATGATATATAACGTTTCCTCTTTCCAATCCCATTTCTGAATAATATTTCTGGATTTTCACACACACGCTGATGACCAGACTCATACTTTCTAGAAATTATTCTAAAATTCTAATTCTTTACACATTTAACCTCTACAAATTCTTTGGTAGACGAAATACTATTATAAGTAGTGTGATGTTTCCTTAGTCACAAAAAACTGAAGTTCTACACAGGCATAACTTGAGTAGTAATTATAAACTACTTTATCATCTTCTGTCAAATTAGTGACTTTTACCATAATGACCATGTACTCCAGTACTACAGAAAGAATAGGCTTTTTCTAACTTTTTTTTTCTTTTCTTTTTTCTTCTGCTGTGTTTATTGACTCTCAGCTGTAAGAAAGGTGGATTCTTGACATTTCTTTCTTATATCATCACTTGACGTTATTTTAAAGAACAGTATTGTAGAGAGGATTAAAATCCAAAGGATATTTTGCTCTCTTAGCAGTTTCAGAGACCCTGTCAGAGCCACAGCAGGGACAGGACATCATACTCCTTCCTAGACATGATCTCCTAACACATTTGGGATAGAAGTAGAAAAAAACAGGTCAATTGGCCAAACCTGTCACTCTCTGCTTTCTACCATCACTTTTCTATCAATCATCTTTCCTCTGCTCTTTCATAATAATCTTTACAGCTACAGACTTTGAAGGGTAGCTGGAAATTTTCACAGGCCAAAGAATAATAATTTAAAAAGTTCATGTCCTTATATTTATGGTAGTTGTAATATTCCCAGTTTATATATTAGTAGATTCTGCATCTTGTAGCTCCCATTTAGATATTTTAAGGAAGTTGGCTGTGCAACATACACTGGATATTTACCATGAAACACCAAGTTTCATGTACCATTAAAAAGTACTCACAAAATAAGTGTTGTCTAGAGAGAGGACCCTGAAGTCCACAGCCAGTATATAGAACTGAGGTTATCCGTATTTTGCTTACATTGTTTTCTCTGAAGACTAAATAGAGGTATAACCAAACACAAGCTGATAGGATTTGATAACTATTCCTTTACTTGTTTCCTTGAGCATGTAAACTGATATTTGGAAAATTATAATCATGTTTTCCCTGAAGGCAATCCAGAAGAGAAACAATGTAAGTTGTCTTTGGCAAGGTGCATTACACATTGGATGTCATCATCAGAACTATTGCAAAATAGTTGTGTAACAAACACAGATGATACTACCTAGAACAGATATTATTTTATCATGGGATAACACCTGTCATTCCTGAGAAAATCTTTTATGTATCATTTACACAGGCTGAAAAGCACAAAGGGAAAATGGGCCTAAATTTCAACAAATATTGCAAGAACACATAAGAGACTGGAACTAGTTAAATGACTCTATGTACATCAAAATAAAATAGTTGTTTCATGTGTGAAATAAATCATCAGGAGGAAGTTTCAGCAAGGTTTTATTTTATTCCTTGCCATGTTTCTCTCCCTCCACTGAACAAAGACCAAATATCAGATTCTCCCTCACCTTTCATACCATTTTCTTAAGAAACAGCAATTACTCTTCCTGTGACAGTAAAAAGAACTGGCAAAATATTCCAGATACCTGCTAACGTTTCAAGTAGGATTTTCCTGTATTTGAGCCAGACATGCTATATGTGACATACTACAGCTGGCAAGTGATAGGATTTTCAGGTTTTAAAACTGTCCATCTGTTCACTACTTTAAGTATAACTCTTAGACAAAATTAATTATATGCCTTTCTCTCTTTACATCATAACTTTTTTCTACCACTCCTAGGCAGTAGCCTCAAGACCATTCTCAGTGTAAAAACCCCAAATTGTGTGTTCAATTGAAAGTGCAACATAAACCTTAAAGGCAGCAATATAATTATTGCCATAAGCTCATCTTTATGTCAGCTTAGCATTTGCTAGAGAGCAACTTAAGAGTTATTTTTAGGCATTTAAAGAGGGGCACATCTGGCATGGGGTGTTCATTAATGAAGTGTGCTAAAACTGGTAAGACATTGCTGATATCAACAGAGGAAAACGTTGAGATTGGGGAACGTTTGGCCTGGTAATTTTATGTGCTGTTTTGATGAATTAAAACCTGGCAGAATGTTCTTTTTGTAATACCAGCTATAACATTACAATCTTTCAAGGTGTTGACACAAATTTCTGTCTTCAAACTAAGTAAATTCAAGCATTTGGACATCTAGAATGATATCTCATGCATAAACTATACTTGGTATCACATCCTCTTATAGAGATAGCCTGGAAATAATTAATTGCTATACAATCCATTTTTAAAACCAGTGACTGATCATATCAATTATGATATGCTTTCCATAATTGTCTAAAATATGCAGCATATTGTAGACAAAATACAGCTTCAGCAAGCATCCTTTGTTATAAATTAGCTGGGAAAAAATTAATGTACACAGTAATTTTGATCAGTCTAACCTGGAGGACGTCTTGTTTATAATACACTTCCAGAGAAAGTCTTTGAAGTTGCATAATGGAGCAGAATGTGCCCCAGCCTGTACTTTGCATGGAAATCTGTTTTCCTGTCTTGCCTTTTGTTTCTTATTGTACTAAGAGCAAGTGGGTTTTGTATGGGAACTCAGACTAAAAAAATAAAATATCAAAAGAAGTGCAATAAATAAGCAAAAATTCAGTAGCATAAAGAATGCTAGATCTATGTGAAAAAAATGTATACTGAACCTTTAAATACTGAGTAAGTAAAAGAGAACTTATTAAAAAGTTGATAAAATTATTCAAACAACTGAATACTCAGCATTACCTAGAAAACAGAACATAAAGGGTCACGGTTCAGGATCCTAGACCAAATTGGGAAGATAATACCTACAGCATTCCTGACAGATTGAAGGGTTACAGGACTGTCCATCACTGGAGATATTTAAGAGCAAGTTAGATAATCTGTTCATTACTTAACACTTTAGACTAGAGCAGGAATATACCTATAAACCAGCAAAGCCTAACTCTGGTATGCTACAAAAGAAACAAGGGAAGCCTTAATTTTTATGCACTGAGCTTGAAGAGAAATGAAGAAAAAGAAAATTGAACTCTGTAGTATCTACAGCCATGACTAGGAATTTCCCCTGAACAAATCTACATTCCCAAAATAATGCTGGAAACAATTTGTACACAACCTTCCTCTTCCACGCAGGGAAATCACTCAGAGATGAAGGTCTTGTGATAACATTCTCACAGTAATCAGCAGTAGCATCATGCTTCAAAGTATGAAATAGTTCAGCACAGAAGCCTGAGCATTTAACAGCATAGATTTCCCTGGCAGCAACCTTGCTGCCTATTGCAAAGGTGATGCACTCACCTACAGTGTCAGACCAGAAGTATATAAAACATCTGGTCGGAGAAGTTCATTGCCTTTATAAGATTGATTCACCACTCATTTCACCTTAAATATATCCACTAACCTCATCCACAGATCATGCCTTTAATTCTACAGAATAGTAATGATTTTCTTTTGAACTGTGGCAAGCTTCTGCATACTATGAAAAGGAAAGGGAAATAGTGGATATTTGCTGAGAGTAAGAAGGTCTGAGACAGCAGAAGAGCAACAGTGATCTTTTCCATTTGCTAGGGTCCACCAGAGGATGTTCCTTGAAATTCCTTAGTAACAGAAGGAAGACACCTCAGGTCCTTGGAGGAAATTGTTTGATTCATTTGCATGACATTTAGTGTCATGTTCATGCTCAGAAATACACATTTAGTTCGTAGGGAATAATTCATTCAAGTTTATAAGGTAATTCTCAAGTTCCAGAGTTTTTGTACAAGAGCTGTCCAAATCTTACTGATACTCAGGCAAAATACATATATATGTACATATATATATATATA
>NW_008580909.1:0-1284 GCF_000691845.1 Merops nubicus | reverse complement strand
AAAACTGCCCCTGCCCTTGGACTGTCCGGTCCCTCTCGGCCCCGGACCACCCAGCCCTGGACCTCTGGAGATAATATAGTCTGGGATGTGCATTCTCCAGAAACCCACGGTGCACAAGAAAGCCTGTGTTTCCTTTTTGGAGGTTGGTGGGGACATAACTGATATCATATTGATTACATCCATTGGGTTTTGGCAACGCCCATCTTGCCATTTTACTCCCAAAAACTGGATCTCTCATGCAGGTCCCTTAACCTTACTTTGTTTGATGGCAAAACCACCATTCAGGAGGATTTCAATTATTTTCTTCCCTTTTTTGAAACAACTTCTTCTGTGTTGCCTCACACGATGATGTCATCAATATACTGTAGGTATACTGGAGCTCCACCCTTCTCCAGTACAGTATGGATCAGGCCATGGCAGATGGTGGGACTGTGTTTCCACCCCTGGGGCAGTCAATTCCAGGTGTACTTGACGCCCCTCCAAGTGAAAGCAAACTGTGGCCTGCACTCTGGTGCTATAGGAAAGGAGAAAAATGCATTAGCAATGTCAATCGTGGCGTACCACTTAGCTGCCTTTGACTTCAGTTCGTACTAAAGCTCCAGCATGTCTGGCACGGCAGCACTCATCGCTGGTGTCACTTCATTCAGTCCATGGTATTCCACTGTCAGTCTCCATTCTCCATTCGACTTTCACACTGGCCATATGGGGCTGTTGAAGGGTGAGTGAGTTTTGCTGATCACCCGCCAGCTCTCTAGCTGGCAAATCAGGTTCTGGATGGGGATCAGGGAATCTCCATTGGTGCGATACTGGCGCCGGTGCACCGTCATGGCAGTGACTGGCATCTGCTGCTCTTCTACCTGCATAAATCCCACCACAGAAGGGTCCTCTGAGAGCCTGGCCAAGGTGAGCAACTGCTCAAGTTCTTCCAAGGCAGCTATATGAAAGGCTCATCGGTACCCTTTTGGGTCCTTGAAATATCCTCTCCTGAGGTAGTCTATGCCAAGGATCCACAGTGCCGATGTGCCAGTCACAATGGGGTATTTATGCCACTCCTTCGCAGTCAGGCTCACTTTAGCTTCCAGTACAGTGATAAACAGTGCTGGGTGTGCCGGGAGACTCTGCTCAACCAAGATGCACACCATATAGTCCCTGTCTCCGGCTTTTATTGTCCCTGTTAATACATATCCATTAACAGGTGGGTCTATGCAAATTAACTCCAAAAAATAGGTAGGTGTGAGAAGCAAGTCCACCATTACGACCCTCCCCTGAGGAGTTACCACCACC
>NW_008580908.1:0-19993 GCF_000691845.1 Merops nubicus | reverse complement strand
TTGTAGCTGACTAGGTAGTCTGTGGTTGAACTCAGTGTAGATACTCTCAGTTCTTTAACTTGCTGCAGAGAAATGCTTTCTAAGTATAATAAGAATCCTTGGAGGAAAAAAAAGACAGTTATGAGGAAAGTGTGACACACACTAATGTACTTGCCTATTTATATGCAAACTTACCCAATGTAGAGAATCCACAAAATTATTACCCACAATATATATTCACTTTTTTTTTTTTTTTTTTTTCCCCTGAGGTATAATACATGAGAATCAAATAACTTATAATTTGTGCTATTAGTGATTTGCCCGGTCTGTCTTGGCATTGTCTGCATTCATTTCCTTTCTTTGTTAGATGGTTAAACTTATTTTGTTGTTCTGGAGAAATTTTTCGGAGAAGCATAAGACATGTTGATGCTGTCTGTTTAATACTGAATTTTTACCTTCAGAGGTAGTGGATTGGAAGAACTAAAAAACATTTCAGAATATAAGAAGATATAGAATTGTAAATATCTCTTCTTCCAGATGGATTTTGAGGCATTTGCCTTCATTATTTTCATTACTATGCTTACAGGAGAGACCCCTCCAGAAGTGCTCAACATCTGCAGCCTGGAGGCGATGGGTGATACATACACTTACACATAGAACCAGAGGAGTTATCTGATAATGCCAGGGTCTGACCCTTACAAGTTTTCTCTACTGAAAAAAAAAAAATCACCAGGAATTTGAGATCAGTCTCACAGTGCCTAAATAATGGATGTAATTCTGCATGGTTAACCTCTATGCCTGTATGCATTCTCAGACTTATTTGTGAGTAACTCTTATTGCTTTAAGGCAAGGAAATTTTGTGCTCTGTGTGAGGAAGACATTAAATGTGTTCCCAGTTAAGCATGCAGCTTCCAGTTCTAGCCAGGAACTCAGGTGCATAATGTCTGGAAAATTGCTGTTCATTCAGTGTCTTTGTCAAATAATCAGTTATGCACCTGCAAAAATGTCTCTCTTCTAGGTTTATTAAGTTTCCCATGATCATTCCCAAAACATGTACCAAAGTGGAGTTGCTCCTTTTCCTGGGGACAGGGTCTTTGTAATTGTTATTGCTTTTTTAAATTTTTTTTTTTTTAACTTTAACACGTATTTAATGTGTTTATCTAGTAAACAAAAGCAAAAATTGCCTTGTGCTTTTGAGCCAGTTAAGTGTTTGTGACAGTAAGAGAAGCTCACATTGGGAAGCAAGGACGTTTAGGAATTGTCAGTTTTGTTTTCTGTCTTAAAATTCTTTGTTGAGGGATAGTGGAGGAAAAAAAAAAGCCACACACAAAAAAAAAAGCCATTAAAGGGCAAACAAGACAGGGTTGCACTAAATAAGCAAATAAAGCTGCTTAGCTTATATTAGCCAAATGCCATAGGGAGTAGCTGCTAGTGAACTGTACAATTTATTCAACTGTAAGTACTCAGAAGGCATTTGTCTTGAGTGTTTTGCTCATCTGGAGAAATACATTCCAGAAAAAAAAAAAGCCTGAAACTCAGAAACTTGCACCAGTGTCTGTGATGTAACATTTGCATTTTAGCTAACATGCAAGTAAGAACAAAGATGCGCATGCAAGTGAACCGTGCATTTAGAGTTCTTGAGGAAAAAGGTCTGAAGATCTAAACACCAGCTAACACCTGAGAGATGTTGCAAACCTAGATACGTCACAGATTCAAAGAAGGTTAGTATTTTGCTTATGTTTTAACAGTGCAGTTGCTGCTGAGTGCTGTGAGATGGGTGGTGTTGAGGCAGTTCTCAAGAGCAAGGAGAAAGCAAGGGTGAGGCAAAGCAGAGGAGGTGAAGGATAAGAAAGTTGGAGATTTGAGGGTAGAGGAGCATCCAGCCTAAGGCAGGAGTGAAAGGATAGGGGCCTGATGGAAAGGGAAAACCTGTCCCTCCAAGGTTGGTTATGGAGCAGTGGTGGTGATGAGGAGAAACAAAGGATGACATTGATGGGGAGGAGGGAAACAAAACCACAGAGGCAAATTTAGGATGTTAATCATAGAATCATTTAGGTTGGAAAAAACCTGTAACATCATCAATCCAACTGTTAACCCAGCTCTTCCAAGTCCACCTCTAAACTATGGCCTTCAGCACCACATCTGTCTTTTAAATATATCCAAAGATGGTGACTCCATCACTTCCCTGGGCAGCCTGTTCCAGGGTTGTTTGTAACCCTTTCAAATGAAGAAATCTTTCCTAATATTCAATCTAAACATCCCATGGATCATCTTGAGGCCATTTCCTCTTGTTCTATTGCTTGTTACTTGGTAGAAGAGACTGACACTGACTCTTGTTACTTGGCAGAAGAGACTGACACTGACCTTTCTACAACCTCTTTTCAGGTAGTTGTAGAAGGCAGTATGGTCTCCCCTCAGCCTCCTTCACCGTTAGTATTTAAAATGTTTCTAAACCATCTTTGGCAGGATATTTTGCTTTTAGCTTTTCAGGTAGTTGTAGAAGGCAGTATTGTCTCCCCTCAGACTCCTTCACCGTTAGTATTTAAAATGTCTCTAAACCATCTTTGGCAGGATCTTTTGCTTTTATTTTAGTACTATTAATATCGAAACTTCTGAAATGTGAGGCAGGGGGAAGAGGTAGCAGATAAAATCAGGCTGTGTAGGTCTGGAGCGTACTCTGACCTTGGAGTACCATGCAGCAAGACCCAGCAGACAGTGTGTAAAGGGGCAAACTGTATTTTCAGTGCCAGGCAGAGGGTGTGTCAGGGTGAGTGTTAGCTACGCAGCATTGCTTGCCCTTCAGAGAAAGAGCAAAGCCTGCTCTGCTGGTATGGTGTCTGAATGGGGCTCTAAGCAGGCTTGGTCACAGCAGGGTGAAGCATGGAAGTGCTTTCTTCATATTATGTTCAGAGACGATTGCCCTGAAGTATTCCACCCTGATGATCTACATCTCTCGCTTTCAGACACATCTCCAGGCTTGCAGTTCTCCTCCCTGCCCCCACTCTCTAAGCATATAAACCTAGGCTAGCAGCTTTCCAGTGCAGGTAGTCTTCATTGGTCAGATGTTGTCATGCCCCAGAGGCTCAGTCTTTCTGCTGCATGCTAGCATCCAAAGGGTAGGAATTACTGACTTTTGGTCTTTTTGGGAAAACTAGATGTATGGAACTATCTTGGAGTGCTCTCAGGCTAATAGTCATCAGTATCTCAAGTATCTGCAGTTCCTTTCATGACTGCTCACAATGAATTGCAGTACAGTATTTTGGAAACAATTCTTGGCTGTTTTCTTCATTGCTGAGATTCTGCATGGTCATTTGTAGAAACTGCAGCCAGCTTGACACCAAACTATAGGCCAGCCTTTTCTCCTGGCTTAGACACCGGTGAAGTTGTGTAGGACCTGCGTGTGGCCATGCGTGCCAGGCTCCATGAAACATGTAATCCCTCTTCGTGTCAACTTACCATGTTACAGGATTCCTGCAAGATGACATGTTGCCTCAGGCACTTGGACTGTTGTTGGTACTCTTGAACAAAATATTAATGCAAAGTGGAAAGGTGAAAGCAATAGTCACTAACCATGCAGTGACAGTTTGAGAAATGTAACACCTACAGAACTGGCCATCTCTGCATCATTTCAACCATGAGCCTTTTCATTTGAGAACCAATTTGTAAAGTTGGTATTTCAGATCCTAAAGCGTTAGTAGACATTTTTGAAAGAGATTTTTCTGAACAAGATAAAACATCTCTGCCCTGTCTTGCACAAGTGAGCTTTTATCACATAGAATACCAATTGCTGCAAACTTCAGGTACTAGTTCAGTTGACCTTGACTCTGTAAACTGGAAGCACTGGGATCAGATCTCTTGATTTATGGCCAGGTACAAAAATTAACAAGAGATTGCATAGCAAATCACTTATAACTCTGCATTTTTTTCTGTTTAACTGTCGGTGGGTTAATTTCCTGGCATTGCCTTTCTGGAATAGAGGGGAATAGTCCTAACCAACACTTGTCAGTTTAACATCAATAAATCTAATTTCCTCCATCCCAATCAGGAACAACAGCGATGTTGTTTTCTACAGAATCATTATATAGAAAAGGATTTTTCATCCTCCTCCTGTCTATGAAAAAGAGAGGTAGGGCCCAGATGTTGTTGCAGTAGCTGCAGAAGCTGGACACCGTTTCTAAGTAATCAGCAGAGAACAAATTTATCCTTCTTAAATGAAGGCCCATATGCTCACTGATTGTAGCCATACTGTACAGGCTGCTGTTCTTCATCCCCTGTTTTGGAGGGTAAAGAAGGCTGGAGGGAATAAATGTGGCAATATTAAACCTGTTAGTGTAGGAGCAGAAGGTATTTGTGATCACTGAAGCTGTCAGGGTTTACTGCTACCTCATGAAACATTCAGGTAGAATCATCTGTGACCTAACAATTGTATAGATCTCTTATCAACTAATACAGGTGCTTTTTGCAGGTTTAGGGTCAGCACATATTTAGATATTGATGTATGAGGATGCTACTGAGTCACATAAAGACATTATTTCCTCTCTTGTTGTTAAGCCTTCTGCTGGGCAGTGATGGATTGGAATTATATATGAAAGCTGAAGGACAAGGCTTAGATAAATACATAATGAAAATAGCATGCATGCTTCAAATATTTTTCAGTAATGTGAAAAATTTCTGTGCTGTATGGATTGGTGTATTTGTAAGAAAATATCTTCACTTTGTAAAATGCTGCATGTTATTCAGAGATACTGGGTGTAGTTTGAGAAATGAAGTATTTCTAGAAAAGCAAGGGTATATGGATTTTGAGGAAAAGAGAAACTTTCAGGAAATACTTTTTAAGATGTAGAGGCACATGTGGTGGACTTGTGGCTCTAAGTACTACTGAGAATTGCCTCACTAAAGCTGTTCACATGTGAGGGTTACAGAATGCTGAATATTAGGGAAATCTTAAATACATTTTTGCAAAACTGAAGATTTCTGGAATGGCACCAAATACCTTGATGTTTACTTGCTCACTTGAGTATCCACCATAACAAATGTAACTGTTACTTGCCTGTATTTGTAGGAGCATGAAGGGGATTTTTTAATATGCTTTTTATCAATTACATTTCTATTCCATGTGCCAATAATATCTGTATGTTCATAATTTATGCTAATTCAGGTGTCTTGGGACAAAGCTAATCTCTGTAGTTATAAACATCCTGGAATTATTAACTGAAGTGACTGTCATAAAGCACTTTGTCTGGAATTTATTAAACTGTTAACAAATGCTTAAAACCTTAGAGGGGACTGTCAAAGGCAAATGCTATTATCTAACCATGTCTAGACTACTTGTCAGGCTAGCAGAGGAACTGGCAAGTCTGCTATTTTTAGTTAGGATTAAAATAAGTGACTTGAACTAGAAAGTGAAGTTTGTGATATCCAAAAATATCAGGTAATCAGCATATGTTTTATCTTTGTGATCTCTTTGTATCATACTTACAATGTGCAGGAATTGTATGAGTTTAATACTTGCAGTACTTTAACGAGAGATGCTGTGAGAATGATAGTGCGTTGCCACTGAACATCATTATTTCAACTGTGTGTATTTATTGTTAATTCTTTGAGCCTATACTTGATTTTTAGATTGGCAATAACATAAAAAAAGTAACATTTCTGAAATGTCCTTTTCTGAGTGATTATGATTAAGTCCTCAAATTTGCTGAAGCTAGGAGTGCCTCCTTGGATCCCTGTGCCCTTCGGATCAGATTGTATGCATTTCATGTTTTCCTGTAATTTCACTCTTGCTGCTTTAGTGTAGCAATATGCTAGGGATGTATCCTCAAGTGCTTGGGGAACTGAATTGTTTTGCTTATGAAAGATTTCTCTTTACTGGAGATGTCCTTGGACTCTTTCTTTGCTTTGAAAAAGTATTTGAAATGTCAGGGCATTACGCAGCTCCAACAAACATGGTTGGTTACTAAGGTGGTTGATCTCAGTCAGGTTTTTGGTGTAAACGTTATCTATATGAAAACTATTATTTTTTCATTGTTGACCAAACAGGGAAAAGAAAAACCTCTTGAAAATGGCTGATGATTTCTTATCCTGAAGTAAATATTCACAATATTCAAAATTCAGTTATAAAAAAGGAAAGTCCTGTTTGCCCAGAAGCTTTCTTTGTGCAAACAGCAGTGATACTTCTCACTAGCATTCACTCCAGATTTACTACTTTGAATATTAGTCGAAAAAGTTAAGTGCATCTTTGTGCTAAGGAAGGCATAATTTTTACTGAAATTGTGTTATTTAGCACACAATCTAAAATAGAGAGACTGGGGGTTCACAGTGTATTTTTCTACCAGAAAATTTATTTCACTGCTAGACCAAATGAAATTCCACTCTTCTATAGGACTTCAGGGAATCCTGGATGGGATTGTAAGAATCATGTTCGGTTTAGACCTGTATCTTGTGTTTAGATCTGTACATTAGGTTTCCACTGAGGTTTCTGTGTCCACTGATAGTAACAGAAAAATCTCTACGTGATATTACAGCTTCAAGCGAATTAGGATATGGTTACCCAAGAGACTGCTTCATTTGTATGGCCATGTTCCTGCAGATGTTAACACCAAACTTACTCAAGGTTGTGCATGGGAAATAGGATCCCTGAAGCTTCTGCCTTTCCACTTGGTTTGCAGTACCAGCATTTGCTGGTGCCCGCCTTCTTACCATCTCCCTATGTAATTCTCATACTTTCTTCTTTTAGCATCCAGATTGGTTATTGGCTGATCTAGTCTCTAATTAAAGTAAGAACCAATACAAACTGTTAAGACAAGCCTGCAGTCCATTTCTCCCTTCAACTTTGAAGATTTAGTAAGGTTTTTGTTCTAATATTTTTAAGGGACCGTGTCTCACTGTTCTTCTGTGTATCCAAGGAGTAAGCTTCAAAAACTCTGAAAGAAAAGACACAGTTAAAATATAAGTAAGACGTTAGCATCCAGCAGGTTTTAGGTAGCATCCTTTAATACTTTGAGACATGTGTAAATACTGTACTATTCACGGTCATTGTACCTCTTCCTACTGGGCCAGCAATGAATTTGTCCCCATGCATATGCCTACAGTGATGATGGCGTTCAGACACTGCATTCAGGAAAGAGGTGTTCTAAGGAGCTGCAAAACATAGGCTTTGGTTGCTTGTTTCCAACCACAGCAGCTGAGTGATTGACTGTGTCCTCCTCTGTGACCTCTTGCCCAGCTCTGCTGCTCAGAACTGTAGCAGCTGCGAAGCTGTCCACAGGGGCTAGCGAAGGGCTGGGCGGCTGCTGGGTAATTATGCAGATGCAACTGTCAGGAGTTTAGTTCCCTGTTTGATGTCTGGGAACATAAAGTAAAACAGCATTCTAAATTTTTTTTTTCAGACTCTCTGCAGACCACACGCTTGTAATGGTTTTAAAAGACTGCCTATAGGTGTTTTCTTGGAACATAAAAATAAGCTCTCTGGCCCCTGAGCCAGAATGTCCTGGTGCTGCTGTTACACGTTATATATGTGGGTCAGTGACATACATATACTTCAGAACTATTGGGTGCTTTCTAAGTAAAGAGAGGGGGGAAAAAAGCTTTTGTTTTCCTCCAGATAAAAATATTATATTCATTTTCCTATTTTTGGGACAGTGACATATTAATCCAATACAGTAAGACAATATTTCATAGTATTGACAGAACTGAGTCTGCACCAAACTTCAGTGCATAGAAGTAGTCCATAACCAGCTAAGATTTTAACTCTCTCTTTCTTTGTCACTTTCATAGCAGGGTTTGCAACCCCTAACCAGCTGTCACCGGGGCCTGCACATGAAGATTTTATTCCTTTCTCCTCTGGTACCAGCAGATGCCGAGTGTTTACTCTCTGTTGGCTGTGCTGTGTGGCTTATGCTCTTCTCCCATAGAGATCTGGAATCTTCTGTGGAAGGAGAAGATATTTTTGAGCTAAAACTCCTGCAGACTATATAGGTGCAGCACAGGCTGAAGTCCCTCAATGGTGCAGACCCCTGCCATGTGGGATTTTAAGTCCAGAAATATTAGGGCATGGATTGAGGTGTTTCTTAATGAAATACTTTAGAAGCCTTAGGCAAAATAGGTCACAAAATGGACTTAAGATCAGGATAACTTCAGTGATATGGTGTGTTGTGATGACTGCTCTAACTAGTGCTAACAGCCAGCCTGAGTAGTACCCCTCATGCCTCAGTGCTTTTTTCACTTTGGTGGCATGTGATGTTAAAGAATGAGTATTGCTTGATGTCAGAGGCGTCCTTACATTGAGTTCCTTGCAAATAAGCTAAGCTAGCATTCGATACCTCTACAGTGAGTTATACCTCACTTAGGGCTGGACCCACTGCTGTGTATTTACACTGCAAATTACGGGGTGACAGATGAACCCAGTTAGCTTGAGTACCAGGAGCAGCGTAGCTGTACCGGCTCCAGAAACTGCTGCAGCCTGAGCTGCTACCGGCAGCAGGAGTGAATGTATCAAAATCCTGCTGTGTGGGGGAGAGGCACTGCAGGGGGGAGCCTATAACGTTTATTGAGACATGAGAGTGTTCACAGGAGAAGTGATGAATGTGTTGCTCCTCATCAAAAAGTTTCTGTTTAAAAGTAAAACAGCAATAAAATTTGGCATACTGTCAGAACCTGATTTTATGATGGCAATATTATAGTAATGTTGACTTTTAATTAAATGAAGTTGACATATTTTAAGTCTGCAGATTAACCATCTGTTGCTGCATTAATGAATATCCTTCATGGCATCAGATCAGGACCCATGTTTTGTTATGTTTTGTGACTTTTTTTTTTAATTTTTTTTTTTTTTTAATTTCCCCAGATAGCATTCTGAAACATATATTTGTTGATTAAAGCTTGAAATATTAGCCAGAATAAATTTGGATTAGGCATTTACCTACTGCTGGGAAATGAACTTTGTGCACAGTATTGTATTTCCTGTATTTCTGCACTCCTAAATTAAGATGTTTCTGAGCAGGAAATTTTGGTAGTCATCTTCACTGCTTTGCTGTGCCAAATGCCTTCCTAATTAAACTTGTAAGCTCTGGTTTTCTTTATGAAGGTGGGATATTTCAAATGACAGTGTTAACTTCAGCAAAATATCTTTGTGTATGTTTTTATGTTGAATTTTTATCTTCAGCACCAGATGTATTGTGCATAAAACAAGTATTGTATTGTTAAAATGACACCTGTAACCAACAGCTAAACAATATGCTTAGTTCTATAATGACAAAGTAGCTGTAAAGATGTTATGCCATAATTTGCAGCTACAGCTTGCTTTGCTTTAGGTGTTTATGCTGTTTATTACTGATAGGTGTTTTCTGTTTACAGAATTAATTAATTTTGCTATAGGTTAATCTAGATCAGCATTATTTGTCCTCTATTGCCCCTCTGTAGGGAGTTGTTTGGATATTGAATGTGCTTCCTGACAGTTTCAGAATGTCATCTTTCTGAAGGTTCTCACTGTTTTGATCTTCTACTGAGATACTTTGTAAACACCAATTAAGGCGTCTTCTTTTCTTTCAATGTCAAAAACCTAACATTGAGTTCTGTTTCTCTAGAGAGGTAGCTTAAAATGACAGTGGTCAAGCTGATTTTCATGAAGCACTTTACTCTTACTGGTGACTGTGAAGATGGAGAGTGACAAGTCTTCTGTGAACAGTAGGTGAAGCACGAGGCCTTTAAAATCAGATTCTTAATGTTGCTCCCATGCAGAAAGCAGACTGTTGAGCACAGCTGGAAAGATTAGGTTTGTTACTTGATTTTGCAATGTATTTTTTCCAACCCTGTCTTAGAGGTCTTAGTCCTTGTGATATCCTCAAAACAAATGGTTTGGCTAATGAAAGGGGTTTATTTCCTTTTTTTTCCCTCTGTTCTGACTTAAAGAAGTGCAGTAGCTGACAGAAGTATGTGAATAGCTGGATACACATCATTAATTCTTTTTTTTCACAGCAGGTGTTCAGGTTCTTGTGGGATCTCAATAAAAAAGACCGACACTTGAAGTTGATTAACAAGTTTATTGTGTAAAGAGTGGAAGTAGTAGAAAAGGTGATAGGAATCATATATCTCTTCTGATGTTAAGAGAAGTAGTGGGGAGAAAATGATAGCAACCTGAAGTCCCTTCTGATGCTTGGAACCTTGGCTATTGCAACATCAGACAAACCCCTTCAGGTTGATCAGGTAAGACAAGGTACATAGATTGTCATGGACATGTACAAGGCTCTTCCATTACGAATTCATCACCTAAGTTTGTCCAGCAGCTGCTGACATTTGCTGAGATCAGGATGCTCATAGTATATGCTGAGGTTATGTAGTGGTCAGTTGTGCTACCATAGGGGCCTCTTCAAGCGAGGCCTGTGGTTATACTCTCCCCAGGTTCTGCCTGAAATTACTGTGTCTTTGTTAGGTCTTCTGCAGCTCCCACAACAAATTCTAGCTGGTCTGCAAAATGGAGAGATAAAGTTAAGGTGCCGTGGAACATCCATTTGTGTGCCATGGTATTTGCCACCAATAAAAACATCATGCTGTGGTCCAGGTGTTTCCTTTGCTTCATGAAGAAGCTGAGTGATGAACAGCTTTGATAGATGTCCTGTTTTAATAAAACCACCTTCTCTGCAGCAGGGATCAAGGTCCAACTCCTGGGATGATGGAGAGAGTGAGGAAGAGCTTTGTGCTTGAACTCCCCGGGAGAAGACCTAACATGCTGATGATTTAAAATCCTTAGAAGTCAGATGCTGTCTGGGTCAAGATAGGTATCTGGGAAAATAATAGGGAAGTTAAGGCAACACTGTTTAGGTCTTTAATGTCAACAGTGCCACTTGAGTGTTAATTTTCCATTTTTAAAAAGCAGCCTTTGAAAACATCTTCTGTATATCTGCAGGGATACAGCATGGTATCTCCCATTAATTTGATTAATTTCACATTTAATAATATTCTACTGCAAACAGAACTCACAAGTTAACTGCTAGATTTATTCTAATGTTTGAAAAAAAAAACAAACCTTTGGAGTATATAAGAAAACTATTAGAGCAGTTGTTTTGGTGTTTTGTTTTTTTTTTAAGAAGGGGGCAAAAGCTTTGCACTTTTTAGTATAAACATTGTTAGGCTTTGATATATGCATTTTTTTAATGCCTAATAACTGACTGATATCATTCATCAGTATTAATTTGACTCATTGTTATCCTCAAGGGAATTGCCTGATTAAAAATATTTATCTCTCAAGAAGATGAAAGAATGCCAACGTATAAAAGATTAGCAAGTCAAATTTTCTAAATTCAGTGCGAAAACAAAGTAAAAGGTTTTCTTTTCCTCTTGCAGCAGCAGTGTGTGAGGAGCTAGCCTCCCCCTCACTGTATTTTCCCTGTGTTGCAAGGAAGAAGCTTAAACTACTTGGTGAGCACTTGTAGTTTTCCTCATGAACAGGCTGTCAATACTGATCAGTCCTAATGCCAGTTCAGCTGTGAAAGGGCTTGTGTCTCAGCTACTATTAATGACTTGTGATAGAAACTAAGTTCATATTCTTCTTGTACGTTTTCCTCCTCTTTGTTACCACGTGCTCAGACACAATACAGCAATTCCTTTGGAAGCCAAGACTTCACCCTGTGTCTGTCTGTCACTCTCTCGAATTGTCCCCCTTCAGCTCTTGAATATCAGTTCATTTAAATAGACTGCCAGCTGTATGAGAGAGCTGACCTGTAGCTGTCTCTTTGGAGGCGGTTTAGCCCACCCTGGTGCTGTGTGGTTTGACAACCTGAAGCTGTAGGAAAGATCTATGAAAATAATTTGGCTTCCACCAAGGAGGCAAGGTCAGGTTTCATAGCTCCAGTCCTTTGGTGGTGGGTTCTACAGCCAGCTGAAGGTCAGCAGCTGTTGCAGGTAGTGACACAAGAGAGCGCAGCTCTGTCCAAGCTGCACTGGTTGCACTGTGTTGCAGGTGCCAAGGTGATGGTAGACTAAAACAACCTGTGGAGGCAAAGCAATGGAGGTTGCCAGGGAAACACGATTTCTTGAATCTGAATGAGCACAGAATGTGAAATAGCAACATAAATACTGTTATGCTTCACTTGCTGAGGATTCAAACTCAAAACAAAATTAAAAAAATAATTGTCAAGCTTTTTTGTTTCTATCTGCTCTGGAAATTCTGTTAATTTTAGCAACTTTTCATTTTAGAGGATGAGAGCCTCTTATAAACAGAGCTTATATTCCAAGTGTTGTGTAGTTTCTTTGTGCAAACATGAGAGCCAGGAGAGCAGACTAGACAGGCTCATGCTTAAAATCATAGAATCATTTAGGTTGGAAAAGCCCCTTAAGATCATGGAGTCCAACCATTAAGCTGGCACTGCCAGGTCACCACTAAGCCATGTCCCTATTCACCACCTTTACACATCTTTCAAAGGCTTCCAGGGATGGTGACTCCATCACTTCACTGAGCAGCGTGTTCCAATGCTTTGCAACCCTTTCTGTGAAGAAATTTTTCCTAATATCCAACATAAACCTCCCCTGATGCAACTTGAGGCCATTTCCTCTTTTTTTTTTTGTTACTTGGCAGAAGAGGCCAACACCCATCTCTCTACAGCCTCTTTTCAGGTAGTTATAAAAAGCGATAAATTCACCCCTGAGCCTCCTTTTCTGCAGACTAAACAACCCCACTTCCCTCTGCCACTCCTCACAAAAGACACGTGCTCTAGACCCTTCACTAGCTTTGTTGCTCTACTTTGGATGTGCGCCAGCACCTCCCTGTTCTTCTTGTCTTGAGGGGCCCAAAACTGAACACAGTACAAGCCAGGATACTATTGGGCCTTCTTGGCCACCTAGACACACTGCTGGTTCATATTCAGGTGGCTGTCAACAAGAACCCCCAGGTTCTTTTCCTCTGGGCAGCCTTTCAGTCACTCTTCCCCAAGCCTGTGGCATTGCATGGGGTTGTTGTTCTGCAACCTTGCAGCAAAGAAGGGCTTCAGAACCCAGCACTTAGCCTTGTTTGAAGCTCGTACAGTTGGCCTCAGCCTATTGGTCTGGCCTGTCCAGATCCTTCAACACTCCCTCCCAAAAGTGTGTGAGGACTCCAAAATGGCTACATTAAGACTCCACATAAAGCACAGGCTTTGGTTACTTTATTTTTAGGTTATACTTGTTCATAATGAGTTACTGATTTATAGCTCTGTGGAGAGAGCATTTTGGAAGGTGATATTTTGTAGTAAAAATTCACTGACTGATAGTAATGCTTTGGTGAATGAACCTGACAATGAAAGTTGATCAAGAAAGTTGGCATTATTATATGTCTATGAAATATCTAGCACTAAGAGGTGTGCTGTTTTGGCCTTATATTGCTTTTAAAGTGTACAACATTGCTGCAGCCTTGTGAATCTAAAATAACTTGTTCTTGTGTGAGACTTGCTTTTTTTGTATGTGTGGGATTCAGTTTTGCTTTAACAAAAAACTTTAAGGTTGAACTGCAGACTTCTCATCAGAAAATAGTGCAGCGGGGTGCAAAAAAAATTCAAAGTTCTGGAGAATTTGGGTGCAAACTCTATTCATACACTCGGATTCTCTACTTGTCCGAGCTTGTTGTGCCTAGCAGCTCCCTCCTCCAGTGGCTGGAGCAAAAGTAAAAATTGGTAGGAGTATGCTAGGATTGTGTGAAACCTCAGCAAACAACCCCTGCTCTGAGAAGGGTGGTTTTCATTTGGGAAAGAACTGTAGCTTAAATGACAGCTATAGTACATGCAAAGACAATTATAATTTGATTGCGTGCATATCTGGCCTCAATTTCTTGTATGCCCCGTTTATCTTTGTAGGAAGGAATCTCAGCATAAAAGGAAGTAATGTCATGTGAAGTTGTTGCTGTAAGATTTTTACAGTCAGAAGGCATTTAGATAAATCCTTCATGCAGCCAGGCAGAAATACTTAAAGGTGATATAGAACTACATTTATAAACAAGGAACGCTATGAGGAAGTTCAAGCTCTTATTTTAAAAAGCAGGATTGGAATAAAAATTGAAATTTTAAGTAAACAAAGACAAGCTAGCACTAGAGGAGGTACAGCTGTAGCAATACTCTCCTGAACTACAGCTAATGTATGTGGATGTACTGACTCAGGTACTTTTCCCTTGTGCTCATTGGTGCAGTATAGACATTCGTGAAGTGGATCAAAGTCTGTTGTTATAAACGTGATCATTATGCTAAAATTAAGTGTATTTAATGTAAAAACAAACAAACAAACCAAACCTAAGAAACCCCACAGAATTTACTCCAGGCCTCAACTGGTAAATAAAGGAGATGGGGCACTGTATTATGAAAGCTTATGGTACAGGCTACTAGGGCTGATAGATGAGTGCAGCACTTCCATGTCTCTCTCTATAAGGAGCATAAATAAGAATTTGAAATGCTGCAGATGGAATCGTGAAGCTGGGGATCTGTTGCCACTTTCACTGTTAAGTGTGTGTAAATCTCAGGAGGACTTCTTGCCAGTACATCTATCATTCCATTTTTCTTCCAGAGATAATTGTCTTAAAATAGCTGATACTACAGTACAGTCCTTGATTTTTATTTCTTTTATTGTTATTCACTTTCCATGGGAAATGAATCAAACCGTGTAGGTCTTGCCCTTTAATAAAAAAGGCTATCTCTAAAGCCAGCTTTTTTCCTTTACATGGCTTTTGGTCTCTAGGTGTGTAGAGAGTTAGATATCAAATGCAAAGTCATAATAGCATGCAGCATGTCTGGTTTGCCTCTTACTGAAGTTTTTCCTTTCAGAATGAAATGCATCTATTTGTCTGATGGTTTTATTTCAGCATTGCCACTGGCGAAAGTGGGCCTCTATGGTCAGAATGGCAATGTATTAGTCTCACTCAGTGCATGACTTCAGGTAGGCACAACGTGGTCATAAGGTAGAAGGGCATAATGAGAAATACATCAAGTGAAGAAATCATACGGAAGTGATTTGGGTTGAAGTTTAAAAATGCATAAACTGGATCTTAATAGCATTGTGCAGTGTTTCTTAGCCACGTGGGTCTCCCTTTCACAGAATATCCAAGCACAAGGATTTCCCTTTCATACCACATGCTAGAACTTTTTTGCCACTTCTAATGTTGAACTTCAAAAGCAAAAAAAAGTTTTCCATTATTTTATACTCATCATACTTTTAAAGGTTTTGCAGAATTTGGGGATGGACACAGAATCTTCGCAAAATCTTCATATTCTTGAGATATCTTAGTCCTTAACAACATATCTTCAGATCAAGTAGACGTTTTCATTTTTTCGAGATTTCTTTCTCCTTAAGGATGTATCTTCATAACAAATAGAAGTTTTCATTTTTGAGATTCTTTATTACTTATAGATGAAAACAGGGCTTTCCTTTAAAACTGTCCACATGAGACAAGATTCCAATGAAGATGTTTCTATTCAGCTAGTTGGGATAGCAATGGTCTTCTAAGATTTCCCTGATGTTGCACGTTTTGTTCTTTCTTTCTAAGATTATGATTCCTCACTGATCATGAATATTTTCATTACAAAGGCTGATATGCTTTGGAGTGGGAAATGTTACATCCACTGTCAGAAATAGCTGCTATTTCTGACAATGGCAGCTATTTTGTCAGGAGCTGAGCTTAACTGGAGCTGAGCTTGATTGACTGTCTTGTATTAAGTATGTTGAAATCATGTTTTGGTTAATATAGCTAATATTTATTGAATTGTGTTCCAATGTGCTGTACCTTTCAGTTTATCATTCTAAATGCATCCTTCTAATACAAAACTCAGATGGAAATTGGCAGTTGTTCACACAGTGCTTCTTCAGAAACTGTCACGTAGTGAATACCATTTTCAGCAGAAATTCAGGCTGTTGAGTTTTTAATAGAAGTTTTCTGATATCGTTTTGGAGAGCCTGAAAATGCAATTATTTAGACATAAACAGCGTGTAACTAACAATAGTTCTCTTTCTACAGGAAGAAAGTTCTTTACAGAAACTGTCAAAAAATACGTTAGATGTCAGAAATGTTGATGGTATTTCTTGCTGTTGGTGACAGATTGACAACTGCTGAACAAACTCTCCCAAATCTGTATTTGTTACCTGCTAATAATTACCCATTGACTTGTGTACTCTAGGTCCCTGAACTTTAGCCTATTGCAGGCAAAGGGAGAGGAACTCGAAACTTTTTTCCTCAACCTGAGAGCTATCATTTTAAAAGCATTGATGTGAAACATCCTGAATACAAAAGGCAATATGGGAATTATGGTTTTCTTTAAAAACATGTTATGGCCTAGATCTTCCATCTTCTTTCAGGCTGCTTTGCACTGTTGTGGCGGATATGTGCCAGCTGCCCTGCTGCTTCTCTTACTGCCCACGCAATATGCTGGAGGGAAGAAAATCCCTCTTTGGCATCATGCCAGGAGAGCTATTGTATTTCATAGAATCATTTAGGTTGGAAAAGACCTTTATGATTGAGTTAAACCATTAAGCTAACTCTACCAAGTCCACTGCTAGGCCATGTCCCTAAGTACCATACGTACATGACCTTTATACATGTCCAGAGATGGTGAATCCACTGCTTCACTGGGCAGCTTGTTCTGGGCCTTACAATCCTTTCTGAGAATATTTTTTTTTCCCTAACATCCAACATAAACATCCCCTGGTGCAACTTGAGGCCACTTCTTCCTGCCCTATTAGTTGTTACTTGGAAGAACAGACCACTCCCTGCCTTGCTACAGCCTCCTTTCAGGTAGTTCTAGAGAGCGATAAGGTCATTCCTCAGCTTCCTTTTCTTTAGACTAAACAACCCCACTTCCCTCAGCCACTCCTCACAAAAGACATGTGCTCTAGACCCTTCACTAGCTTTGTTGCTCTTCTTTGGATGTGCTGCAGCATGTCAATGTCCTTATAGTGAGGGGCCCAAAACTGAACACGGTACTTGAGGTGTGACCTCACCAGTGCTGAGTACAGGAGAACGATCCCTTCCTGGTCCTGCTGGCCACACTTTCTGGTACAAGCCAGGATACTATTGGGCCTTCTTGGCCACCTGGACATACTGCTGGTTCATATTCTGGTGGCTGTCAACCAGAACCCCCAAGTCCTTTTCCTCTGGGCAGTTTTTTATTGCCATTCTTCTTTGCAGTCTGCAATGTGAAATGTGTCAGAGGACGTGTTGGGAACAAGGGAGAGGGAAGAATTTTGGCTAGAGTAAATCCTAGAGTCCAGAAGGGCTTGTTTACCGCACTTGAGCACAATTTAGAGCATCCTTGAGGTGACTCACGTTAGTGATTTGATGATTAAAGGAAAAGAGAAGTCCAAAGCATAAACAGGATCAACATAAGCCCTACTGTGAAAGATTCATCTTGATTTTATTGAATGTGCATGTGGAGCAACATGCACAAACTGTAAAAACAAAAATAATAGAATCCAGTTATAAAGTTTTTAAAACAGCATTAAAACTTCCATGCTTGTTGCTCAGCATAAATTGGGGGTGTGGATAATTTCAGAAATAATTCAAGTGGCTTAGTTGAGAACAGGAAATCTGTGTGACTTCTACTATCAGCCAGCCTGATCTATGAAGAGAGTACAACAGCAATGGACAGAAATTGCCCATAATCTCATACGAAACGTATTGCTGCATTCTGTGGTGTATTTTCATTTTCAGAGCAAAGGATATTGAGGAGTATTGAAAAGCTAAATTTTAACACAACTTTAGAAAGAAAGGGTCAAGATTGCAGCCAGCTGATCTGTTTAAATTTAGTTGCCAAGGCAACAGTTGCAAGCTCTTATGAAATTTGACAGAAGTCTTTCTATAATGTATAAGCATTCATGTAAGTACAAATTGTGTCAGACAACATGAATACTAGGATTGCTAGATTTGAGTATTTGAAAGATAGGTAATACCAGAATTAAAATTGCCTTCCATCAGTAGTCTACCTTTTTGTATACAGTTATATTTTAAAACAGTTTTTCCTGTGGGGTCATGCATTATATTCTCACAAGTTTTACAGACTGAGGAGATTGTCCGTTGTTCAGTGTGTGTGAAATTGTACTTCTAATACTTCCCCATGTATATGAGAATGTTCTATTTAGTGGACTTTACTGCAGCTTCTCAATACATCACCATTATCAGTGTTGTAATGGGAATTTTTCTATTAGAGGGCTGTGGTCTTGAAGTGTTGCATGAACTTTAATGAATTTATCCTAACCATACCCATAAGTTTTTGCCTTATCTCTATTTTACAAGTACATGATTTACTCTTTGGGAGATCATGACCAAAACTGTCAAGCAAACATTTGTTTGAAGAAGCATGATCTGAATTTTCAGAAGTGTCAAGTTTTTACGGCAGTATTTCCCTTACACTTCAAATATGTGGGAAGTTAGAATGCTTAGTGCTTCTGTAAATCCGGCCTCAGGTGTTGCCCTCTGTACGTTCAGGAAATGAAAGACACCATTAGTTGCCATCTGTGAAATGTTTGCCAAGCATCACACTGGAGATCGATGGCAGAGATGGGGATGGAATCCAGTTCTCCACAGTAGCATTCAACAGACTTCACCATCAAACCCTCATTTCTCTTCTGTCTGTCTCCAACTCCATTTATTAACTCCTTGCAGCATTGGCAACAAATGAGGCATGGACAAGCAACCCTCACTACTCGGCATTGATTCATTCGTGTTGTGTGCACACTAAACACCAGATGAAGCACTCATCCCATAGGAGGGGAATAAAAAGTACCTTTGCAAAAATGCAAAACTGATAGTGTAGAGAGAATTGAATGCATGCATTTTGCTTAGGTTTTGAGTACTTACATTACATTCTTAATATTCTTTTAGTGTAGTTTGTTTTTTTTTTTTTAAATTAAACATTTTGTATGTGTGCTTGTGTATTTAAATAATTCATGCAATAATGGCAACTGTTTCTAAAGTCATATACAACCTGGACACATAAGCCCACCATAAGGCCTGTAGTTGAAGTGTTCAGGAAGAGGTTGGCGTAATTATGTTGTGCCATCCACAAGTACAGGCTGGGCGATGAGTGGATTGAGAGCAGCCCTGCAGAGAAGGTCTTGAAGGTGGTGTTGGATAAAAAAAATGAATATGAGATAGCAGTGCGTGTTTGCAGCCCAGAAAGCAAATTGCATCCTGGCCTGATTCAAAAGAATTGTAACCAACAGGTCAAGGGCAGTGACTCCCCTCCTCTATTCCTCTCTTGTGCGACCTCAGCTGGAGTATTTTGCAGCTGTGGGACCCCCAGCACAAAAAAGACATGGGCCTGTTGGAGCAGGTCCAGAGGAGGGCCACAAAGATGATCAGGAGCTGGAGCACCTCTCCTGTGAGGACAGGCTGCAAGAATTGGGGTTGTTCAGCCTGGAAAAGAGGAAAGCTCCAGGGAGATCTTATAGCAGCCTTCCAGTACTTAAAGGAGGCCTACAGGAAAGATGGAGAGGGACACTTTATCAGGAGGTGTAGCAATAGGACAATAGGAGTACCTGTTTCAAATGGAAAGAGTATATTTACTTGAGATATTAAGAAGAAATTCTTTACTGTGAAGGTGATGAGGCACTGGAAGGGTTTCTGAGAGAAGCTGTGGATGACCTGTTCCTGGAAGTCTTCAAGGCCAGATTGGATGAGGCTTTGACCAGTCTGGTCTAGTGGGAAGGGACCTGACGATGGCAGGAGAGTTTGAATAAGATGATCTTTCAGGTCTCTTCCAACCTAAACTATTCTGTGTTTATGTGATGTTATTATCGGTGGTATAACTTTAAGTTTTGACTTGAGAGGGAAAATTAACAGTTCCTAGTCTGCAAAATACACACCAAAAAAGAGAAAGGAATCAATACGCCTTGGGAGTTAATTCAAAACAGTGTCAGAATAATAGTACCAAGAAAAAAGGTTTCAAGAACAGGGCTGAGCAGTGAATTCTTCAGCTACATAGCTGGAAGGTAACTTAAATATAGAAAGTCAGTAGTTAATAGAATCATAGAATGTCTGGGCTGGAAGGGATCTCCCAAGGTCATCTAGTAT
>NW_008580907.1:30993-31745 GCF_000691845.1 Merops nubicus | reverse complement strand
GATTCTATGATTCTATGATTCTACACAGGTTCTATACAATAGAATAACAGATTTGGGGTGGGATACACAGGTAGAGGTCCCTTTCCATTCACTGGTCCCTGACCTTCATTTACACAAGAACAAAAATATTTATCAAATAACATATCATCCAACATGGTACTTTGCTCTTGCAGGTCATCATTTTAAGTCTTGGTTCAGCCATGAACACTGCAATACCAGCTTAGGGTAAGAGCTGCAGAATCTGGTAGCCTGGTAAGGGTAGGACGGCTGCAACTGCATGTCCCCATGGTCCCCACATCCAGCACATGCACATCTGCACAGTACATGTGTATGTGTATATATATGTACACATAAACATGTCTGGCCACAAAGACCATCACAGATGGAAAAAACAGCACTCAAATAAGCTGAAATAGCAGAATCACAGAATCATACAATCATCAGATCATTTTGGTTGGAAAAGATCTTTAAGATCATCAAGTCCAACTGTTAACCCAGCACCAACAAGTCCCCACTAACCCACGTCCCTCAGCACCACATCTCCATGGCTTTGAAACCCCTGCAGGGATGGGGACTCCAACACTGCCCTGGGCAGCCTGGCACAGCCCTGGACAAACCTTTTGTCAACCACCAGCCCAGACCTATGGCCTTACCAGCAGCTGACCACCAGACCTGAGGCTCTGCCCCATAGCTGACTTGGATTCCTGGTTCCCTCCAGGAGTCAACTCGTGGATGCTTTAGTCTCTCCAGTA
>NW_008580907.1:25492-30962 GCF_000691845.1 Merops nubicus | reverse complement strand
CCCCTCCCTGCCACTCTGATACTTGGCTCCCAAGTCTCTCCTCCCTCTTTCTACTTTTGGTCTTTCCCTTAAACATTATGCAAAAATCACACAACCCTAAAGTATTTTTTCCATGGCATCTCATGAGTCCCTTACACTGTAGGCAGGAGCCTGCCTCAGTCTGCAAGGCACCCTGTGTTTCCTCTCTTGGGTCTTTCACATCAGGACCATGAGTTTCACAGAAGGATTATAGGCTCATCCTCCTCCTTTAATAATCTTGGAAGTAGCAAACAGAGTCGTAGTTGCTGTGATGGGGGTCCTGAGGTTTCTCCACTTGTGATGGTTCATCTTCTCCTCTAAGCTTACAAATATGAGCTTTTAATTACAGAGCCTAACAGAGATTAATGTGACAGACATGTGGGTCACTAGTGGACAATGTAGAAGTTCATGGTGGCAGACAAACATCAGGAAAAACCTACCTATGTGGGACACTTCGGCACAACTAGGACTTCAAGGTCGTCTTTGGAAGCAAATCTCTGAGTACAATTTGCAGCCAACATTCTCCTCACCCTGCTGTCAGTGGTGCCAATCTCCATTGCATGTCTGGCAACTGCATGCACACAAATGAGTTTTCTGCATATAAAATAAACTGAGCTAGAGATGGCTGATCCTCACTGTTGATAAAAACCCCAAACAAACAAAGCAACAAATTGAGGGAAAGAACTGCCTGGAACATCTAAGATGCAGAATCTTAGTCTTTTGAAACTAAAATTTCCAGCCTTGGAAAAATCCAACAGAAACAGAAAAATTCCTCTAACCTTTGCAAAAATATGTTCCCTTTTGCCAGTAAAAGTCATTCCTTCACAGCACCATTTGGAGAATTTGCCTCTACATCTTGTTCATCTGTCACCTCATAGGCTTCAGATTTTTTTGTGTTTTCATCACTGCCCTGTATATAAGAAAACGAGTGGGGGGAGAAAAAGGAGGCATAGATTTTGGCAGGAATCCCTGCCTGGAATGAATATAAAACTTTGTTTTATTTAAGTGATCTGGTTGTGTGTGAAGGAGAGAGAGAGAAAGAAGAGAGAAGGGAAACAAATAAAGATATTTTTTTTAAAAGTGAGTGTGAAAGAAATTCCCCAGAGAGACAAATAAAGGACTTTTTTATAGCTAATAACACATGTTCTGGCATGAGCTTTGCACGTTGTTAACCCACCTTGAAACTGGTGCATTTAGTTGTTGTTGGTTTGGTTTTTTAAAAAATCTTTTGACTAGAACTGTTGTAGGGGAAAAAAATCATATTAAAAAAAAAAAACAAAAAACCACCAAACAACACACAGACTACAGAAAAATATCTTCCCTCACACTGTTTATTCGAAAGCCCTGATGGATGAGGGGGTGATTTCATCCCTTCTCCTCATTATATGACTGCATCTCCCCGATGGACTGGGATGGCTTTACGATGGCTGATCGTGTCCATTTGGGTTAGACTAACAGGACGGATGGTTTCAGCAGCTGTCACCTTGGTGGTTGCTGTTTGCTTGACTTGGGTGGATCTGATCACACAGAACAAAGCAGAATGGAATTTTATGAAAGAAGGGAATAAAACTGCAAAGGAAATAAAAAGGAAAGGTCAAATATCTCCTGGTGTTAGCTATATTCCCCAGTCATGTCTACCAACAGAGAGTACATAACGTGTCCGTTCAAGACAGGAATGTGCATAAACCTACACTTTGAACATTCCCTGGACCAAGAAAGGACCAGAGCACATGACTAAATGTTTTCCTCAACATGACCCAAGTTCTCGGGACCTGTTTTGAGCTCAAAGTGGTGGGATGTGATCCCTGTATGGGCGTGTGTCCAGCTGAGGGCCCTCACATGCAGTCGAAATGGATATTAAAAAAAGAAAGAAATTCAGACTCTGTCTCCCTTCTCATGGTAGGACTTGCAGCATTATGGTTTTGAAAAGTGATTCTCTGTGCAGATTGATGACTAAAGAGTAAAATAAAGTTCCTTATATTAGTGTTCCCCACATTTTTAAAATACTGTCTTTGAGCAGGACATCACCAGTCCCTTCCCACAACCAAGACAGGTCATGTCTTCACCCAAAGCAATCCTTACCAAGCACCTCTGCACATCCCAGAGCACAGCCAGGCTGTAACTCTGGCATTCTCTCCCATCTCCCTTCCTCCATGGCTATGTCCTTTTCTGATGCATCAAGAACATAGCATCCATGTTTCTCACTTGTGGTGAGCCCTGCCTCCTTTGTGCTAGGACTGAACACATCAAGTCTCAGCCAGAAGAATATGGTCACCTCTGTCCCACCTCATGATCTCTAGAGCAGAGTAAGTAGTGTGCCAGACAGGGGACAACGTCCTGGTTTGGACAAGCCAAGGTTGTTCTTCTGCCTTCTTCCATTTACCCAAATGGTTACAAAAAGCCAGTCCAGGTGTGCTGTGCAGCTGTTGGACTCCAACAGCCTCATATTCATTGCTCAGAGCAGGAAGGTTCAGATGAATATATAGGAGGTTTCAGTGATTTTCTGACCCACACCACTTCCCCACAAGCCTTTTTGAGCTTTACTCTCTACTACTTCACATCCCCCAGCCCCACTTTTCCCAGGCCCATGAGGATTTCCCTGAGCAGGAGCTGCCAAACCAGGATGGTGTCTCTGTGATGATGACAAACATCTGGGAGAGCACTAAGGGAAGAGGCTGCCAAATTCTCCTTCTTGTGATTTAAGTGAGACTTGGCCTTCTCCCTACCATAATCCAGAGCTTTCTCTGGGTGGTGAAAGTAACAGCAGATATTCAGACAAGACACTGTCCTCCTTTCCCCCAAAGGTACCTAAACACTCAACACCCTGCTGTCTGATTGAGGTTGAAATCACAGGAAAGCTGAGCCCAGAGGTATCCAGCAGTTATAGAGATCAGCACAAACTTAGGCTACATGAAGAACAATGACATTGATGTGCTGCCTAGAGGGTCCCCATCCAGAGATTCTTTATCCCCTGTCTGCAGCCAAGAAGACCCTGTCCTACCATGTCCCCCAACCTACAGGCTGAGACATTTCTGTCTCATATGCTGGACATGGAGTTAACAAAGAATTTCAGGCTACAGGAACACAAGGCAGAAGGGAATTTCTCCCCAAGAAGGAAAGGGAGAGGGAGTTGGCCAGCAGCCTGTCAACTCAGCTCTCCAAGTCATACAGCATGAGACCTAAGCGGAGATGGTGCAGCCTCTCTCCCACTGTACACAACCAGGTATTCTAACATGGGAAGAGCACAGAAAAGAACACAGTGCTCCTTTGTGCCAAGGGGAAGCTGTGGGGGCCAATTTGCTGTTGAGACAGAGAGGGCCAGGAGCACTTACTGTTTTCACTTCAATGATCTTCACTCTTGCATGGTTGTAAGACCGTTCTGCTCAAGGGACACCTCTGTCAGCTAAGACTGTTGCATGGACCAGTGAACATATTTTTGTAGGCATCACCTTCATCCTCCCATGCAAAACCATCTCATAAAGGTACCAAGAGCTACAAGCATGCAGAGGAAGATTTTAACCTAACCCACCACCAAAGAGCTCAGTCCTTGAACTGAAGAAGGGACTTTGGTTAGTTGGGTTGTTCCTTAGCCATTCATCTGCAAGGGGATTTCTCACTAATCCCTAACCTGGTGGCTTATTCTGGGACCTGAGTGATTGCTTGTGGCATTTTGCCCACTGAGCTGTTCACAAATGACTTTCTGGAGAGGCAAAAGTCACAAAGAAAAATCATTCTTCTCCATTGCTTGGCAAGAAAAGTCTGACATGATCAATGGAGAAACCTCTGCAGCATTTTGTCAGGGTGGCTGGGGCTCAGCAGCCTCAGGGGATGCAGCACAGCTACTGCCTTGCTCTGCCTTCATTTTCCCCCTCCAGTCAAAGGCAGACAAAACACAGGGCTTCTCAAGCTGACAGACAGCCAAAGTGCTGTTTCTCCAACTCTTGGAAAAGTCTCTTGTTAAGGCAAAAGTCACAGGTTAACCTTAGAAATTGTTAACCACTTCCAAAAGCCTAATATGTCCAGACCCAAGAGTCTGGTGTGTCTTTTTAAGAGATATGGCACAATTGCTTCATTTTGGGTTCAGCTTTAGATCTGCCTCAAAATTTTGTTGGTTTGAGGTCTGGAGATCCCTGTTTTCTGCCCAGCCAAGAGAAAATCACTGTGTGTTTGAGGGAGCTTCTCTGATTTAGTTGAGTCCTCAGCACAGCATTGGGTAAATTGTACAAATAGGCCACAGATCACCACTGCTGCTATGGGTATGGGGTTAGCATGGCAGCGAAAAACCCCCAGCTGGGCCAGCTGGCTGCCTGGCTATAGCTCCCGCCCGGCTCCAGGGGAAAACCAACCCTATCCTAGCCAAACCAGGACATTCCACCCCTGATTCGATACCATATACATCAAGCCCAGCAGTTATTTAACAATTAACAACACACAATTTAATTCACTGGCAGTTTTCCCCCAGAATGAAGTCCCCTTGAGGCACACATCGGACTTCCCCATCCTCCTGCATCACCCACCAGGTGCACCCAGGCCCCTGAGCAAAAGTAATCCCGAGGGTGGGTTTGCCTTTGCCAGAGGCAGGGTTCACCCAGACCAGCTTCCCCAATATGTTCTTCAGGTGCACTACAGGGACTTTATCCCCTTCTATAGCATGTGGGAGTTTTGATTGGGCAGGACGAGCTTGATTGGCAGATCCTCTTGTGTTGACAACCAGGTGGCCTTTGCCAAATTGTGTCCCAGTGCTTAAAAGTTCCTCCCCCATAGCTTTCAGTGTAGTTTTTAGCAGTCCGTTGTATCGTTCAACCTTCCCAGCGGCTGGTGCGTGACAGGGGATGTGACAGGCCCACTCGATGCCGTGCTCCATGGCCCAGGTGTCTATGAGGCTGTTTCAGGAGTGAGTCCCGTTGTCTGACTTGATTCTCTCTGGGGTGCCGTGTCACCACAAGACTTGCTTTTCAAGGCCCAGGATGGTGTTCCGGGTGGTGGCATGGGGCACTGGCACTGGGTAGGTTTCCAGCCAGCTGGTGGTTGCTTCCACCTTTGTAAGGTCATAGTGCTTGCCGTGGCGGGTCTGTAGCACCGTGATGTCATCAACCTGCCAGGCCTCTCCATATTTATATTTCAGATATCGTCCTCCATACCACTGGGGCTTTAACCTCTTGGCTTGCCTGATGGCAGCACGTTTCACATTCGTGGATGACCTCTGCAATAGTGTCCATGGTCAAATCCACCCCTTGGTCTCGAGCCCATCTGTATGTTGTGTCTCTCCCTTGGTGGCCTGAGGTGTCATGGGCCCACCAAGCTATAAATAGTTCACCCTTATGCTGCCAGTCCAAGTCCACCTGAGCCACTTGAATCTTGGCAGCCTGATACACACACTGGTTGTTTCGATGTTCTTCTGTGGACCAATTGTTTCGATGTTCTTCTGTGGGACAAATCTTGGGTACCTGGG
>NW_008580907.1:9181-25291 GCF_000691845.1 Merops nubicus | reverse complement strand
CCTCTCCAAAGTGTCTCGATTCACCCTGTCATTCAGTAGCTTCAGCGACTTGCTGTGTGGGACTCCACACAGCAGCCTTCCACCTCCGATGTGTCCCCACAAAGCGACAGGACCCGTCAGTGAACAGGGCGTATTGCTTCTTGTCATCTGGCAGTTTGTTATATGGTGGGGCCTCCTCAGCATGTGTCACCTCCTGCTCTGGTGGCATCCCCAAATCCTTGCCCTCTAGCCAGTTTGTGATCACCTCCAGGATTCCTGAGAGGCTGGGGGTCCCTATTCTAGCCCGTTGTGTTATCAGGGTGACCCATTCACCCTATGTGGGATTAGTAACATGTTGTGTGGAGGAGACCCTCCCTTTGAACATCCAGCCCAGCACCAGCAGTCGGGGTGCCAGGAAGAGCTGTGCTTCAGTGCTGACCACCTCTGAGGCAGCTCAAACTCCTTCATATTCTGCCAGGATCTCTTTTTTGGTTGGAGTGTAGTTGACCTCGAATCCCTTGTATTCACGACTCCAAAACCCTGGAGGTCAGCCTCGGGTCTCCCTGGTTACTCTCTGCCAGAGGCTCCAGGTAGGACCATTCTTCCCACCTGCAGTGTAGAGAGTGTTTCTAATATTTTGTCCTGTCTGAACTGGCCCAAGGGCTACTGCGTGCACAATCTCCTGTTTAATTTGTTCAAAGGGTTGCTGCTGCTCGGGGCCCCGTTTGAAATCATTCTTCTTCTGAGTCACTTGGTAGAGAGGGCTCACAATCAGTCTGTAGTCTGGAATGTGCATTCTCCAGAAACTCACAGAACCCAAGAAAGCCTGTGTTTCCTTTTTCAAGGTTGGCAGGGACATAGCTGATATCTTATTGATTATGTCCATTGGGATTTGGCGATGCTGATCTTGCCATTTTACTCCCAAAAACTGGATCTCTCGTGCAGGTCCCTTAACCTTACTTCATTTTATGGCAAAACCAGCATTCAGGAGGATTTCAATAATTTTCTTCCCTTTCTTGAAGACTTCTACTGTGTTGTCCCACACAATGATTTTGTCAATATATTGCTCCCACTCGATTACAGGTAAAAAACCAACCCTATCTTAGCCAAACCAGGATAGGAAGACAAAGGCCATCACTCTGAACATCCTCTTCTTCCCTCTTCTTCCCCCAGCTTTATATGCCAAGTATGATATCATATGGTCTAGAACATCCCTGTGGCCAGCTGGGGTCAGCTGTACCTGCTGTATCTCCTCCCAGCTTCTTGTGCACCCTCAGCCTCCCTGCTGGTGGGTTGGGGTGAGAAGCAGAAAAGGCCTTGACTCTGTGTGAGCAGTGCTCAACAATAACAAAAACATCTCTCCTTTACCAACTTGTTTTCAGGATAAATCCAAAATATAGCCTCATAGAAGCTACTCTGAAGAAAATTAACCCTATCTTGGTCAAAACTAGCACAGAATGGTAATTCCACTTTCAAAACTCCGGCTAGACGGATGCACATGGCATCATGCAACATGGGCACAGCCGCTCAGGTGTCTTTAGTTTCTGGATATCTGCATTTCATTCCTTAATTTGGTGAGCTTCATATTGTGGCATTCATGAGGGTGGTCCAACAGGAATACTGGGCATCTGGGTATTAAGTACAGTTGTAGTTGCAGTTGTAGTTACCAAACCCATGGTCAAGCAAATCTTATTCTTTTACCTGACAGTCTCCCAAAACCTCTTTCATAGAAATCTATGAACTCCAGCACTCAAACCAGTAAGACAAATGTGATTTGATTTTGCCACCAATAATGATTGAAAAGGCTGAGGTACTAATGCCCTCTTGGCCTCAGTCTTCAGTAGTCAGATTAGTTATCCTCAGGCTATTCAGCCCCTGAGCTGGAAAACAGGGATTGAGAGCAGAATAACCCCCCCATAATCCAGGAGGAAGCAGTTAATGACCTGTTACACCACCTGGACACTCTCAAGTCTATGGGGTTGGATGGGATCCACCTGAGAGTGCTGAGGGAGCACTTGAAAGAACTTGCCAAGCCACTCTCCATCATTTATCAGCAGTCCTGGTTAACAGGGGAAGTCCTGGTCAACTGGAGGCTTGCTAAATGTTATGCCCATCTACAAAAAGGGACAGGAGGATCTGGGCAACTACAGGCTTGTCAGCCTGACCTTGGTGCCAGGGAAGATTATGGAAGGGTTCATCTTGAGCGTGCTCACACAGCATGTTCAGGATAGCCAGGGGATCAGGCCCAGACAATATGGGTTTATAAAAGGCAGGTCCGGTTCGACCGACATGATCTTCTATGACCAGGTGACCCGCCTAGTGGAAGAGGGAAAGGCCATGGACTTTAGTAAGGCCTTTGTCACCATCCCTGGAGGCGTTCAAAAAATGTGTAGACCTGCTACTTCAGAACATGGTTTAGTGGTCACGGTACTGTTGGTTTGATGGTTGGACTTGATGATCTTAGAGGTATTTTCAAACCTTAATGCTTCTATGATACTATGATTCTAATTCAGAGAGTCATTAGGGTATCAAAGTCTGTGAAATATAGGCCACATAACAACCATGTCCTAGCTGAAGGTGACCAGGAGCTGTCACAAAGCAAATGTATTATAGCTGGTGTTGATCAGGACTCAAAATCTCTTGGAAATCCAAACAAGTGCATAAGATACTAAGACATATCCTGTCCTTTCTTCATTAAATGGATTCCCAATAGAAAAATAAGGATTGTAGTCTGGGAGAAAGGAACATACTGGAGACAAGAACACAATAGCCACAGCATAACACTTCCCATCTTCCTGGGAAACAAGATCATCACTGAAGCCCAAGCAGTCAGAGTCAAATTTATGTTCATACATCTTCATACTAAGCAAAATGAATCCTCAGTTAACAGAGACCTCTAATTTTTTGCACACTGTTTCTCAGTCAGAAATTATTTCCAGAGGAATGTGATTTTTTTTTCTTGTAGGTAACAGAGGGACCTTAAAGCTGAGATATTTTTTCCCCCCTTATTGTCTGTTATCCATAATGAAAGTCTCTACTATTAGAAATCCATCCTTAATATATTTTATTTATACATAGCACATTTTCACATAACACCTTTTGCTTAAGATGCAGCTGCTGTTAAAAAGAAAAATATTTTTTAATAAATAAGGAAAAGAATGATCAACAGCATGACATAGATTATGCCATTCTATGTATCAATGCTCTCCCATCTCAAATGTAGAGTAGACCACTAGTCACTTGCTGAATATTTCAGAAGCAGAGATTAAGAAGCGATGAGTAACGTGGAAAAACTCAAACAAAAAAGTAGAATTTCTGCCATAGAAAAAAATATCAGTGGGTGGTAAAATCAAGCCAAATTAATAGCCATTTGAATGTTTAATGGGATATCAGATTAATCAGATTAAACATCCAAATGAAAACCTGTTCTTGACAGAAGAAGTATTCTGTTATCAAGTCATTGGAGACAGGAAAAGAACTGAGCAGCATTTATTGCCAAAAAGAATATTCAGAAATAATAGCTAAAGCAGAAGAATAATATAAAAAAAAAAAAACACACAAAAAAAAAACAAACAAACAAAAACAAACAAACAAACAAAAAACTACTACAGCATTTTTTTAGGCTTTAAATCACTAAGACTTGGTGTCATAGGGTAATTTAAGATGGACAGGATCTCTGAGACCATTTTGTCTAGTCTGCACGTCAAAGCAGGGCCAACTTAAATACAATTTCTTGGAGTCTGTTTCAGTTGGATTTTCAATGTATCAGGATAGAGACTGCATAACCTCTTCATGCCACTTTCTCCCATGTTTTATTACCTTTGTTACAACTGTTTCTCCTAATATAGAATCAGAATTTCCTATGATGTAGCTTGTCATTTGCCACTTGTTTTTCTGCTCTGTATTTCTACAAAGTGTCTGGTTTCATCCACTTATACTGTCTGATTAGATAAACAACAGTAAGGACATCCAGTTCTCTCAGCCCTTCCTCATATATCATGTGGGCCAGCCCCCTTGTTATTTTGATTGTTTTTCATTGGCCTAGGTACTGTAAATGTCTTCCTTGAATGAAGGAGCCCCAAAGTGGATAATGTTCTCCAGATCTGGTCCCACGTGTGCTGAACAGGATGGAAGATTCACTTCCCTTGGCCTTCTGTCTGCACTCTTATTAGTACAGTGTGGTATATGGTCGACCTTCAATACAAGGGCACATTGCTGATCTCATTCAAACTGTTGTCCACCAGGACTCCCAGGGTTTTTTTCTGCAGAGTTGTTCTCTACACAACCAGATCCCAGCCCATGTTATTTTATGAGATTATTCTATCTCACTTTTTTATGAACGTCACAAAGTTCCTTCAAATTCATATTTCCGGCCCTTTGAGCTCCCTCTGAATGGCAACCCTGACCTCAGGCTTATTGAGTGCTCAGCACAACAATTTGGTTTCCTCCAAAACATTGCTGAGGTGCACTCTGTACCACTGTCCAGAGAATTAACACTGTCTTTAAACAGAATTTGCTTTAGGACTGATTCCTGAGGAATGCCACAAGCAATAAGCAGTTTGTTGAACTTCACAGAATCACAAAGTGGTGGGAATTGGAAAGGAACTCTGGTGATCATCCAGTTCAACCACCCTGCTAAAGCAGGTTCACCATGGGCAGGTTGCACAAGAACATGTCCAGGCAAGTTTTGAAAGTCTGCAGAGAAGGAGACTCTACAACCTCTCTGGGCAGCCTGCTTCAGTGTTTCATCACCCTCAAAGTAAATAAGTTTTTCCTGATGTTGAGGCAGAATTTCCTCTGTTCCAGTTTGTACGTGTTGCCCCTTGTCCTATCACTGGCCACTACTTAAAAGAGACTGACTCCATCCTCTTTAAACGCATCCTTTAGATATTTATCATCATTCATAAGATCCACTCTCAATCTTCTCTTCACCAGGCTAAATAGTCCCAGATCTTTCAGTCTTTCCTCAAAGAGAGATGTTCTGGAACCTCAGCCATCTTTGTATCCCTCCATTGGACTCTCTCCATTAGCTCACCATCTCTCTTGAACTGAGTCACACATGCTGTTGATCAAAACTCTTTGACCCTGCAATACCCATTATTATGAGGTTTACATATTCTCCTGTTGTATCTGCTGATGGCCAGTTCTACAGAAGTCTCTGAGCACAAGGACATTAACCAGTGATCCCATATCATCTTCTGTCATATGATTTAGTGGACTGCTCAATAGACTTTGATCTCTGGAATTACATGTTTTCTAGTCATTAGAACTTGCAAAACTATTAAAACAACTAGAGTAAAATACTGGACTAAAAACCGTTCTGGTCTTAATATTTTCTCAAGCTATGGTTAGTGTTTAGCTGTGGGTTTGTCTTTTTTTTCAGAATTCTGAGAAAATTATTTTCACCATGAAGTTACAATTTGTGAGAGGTTTGTTGTTTTGTTTTGTTTTTTTTTCAGAATACTATAGGCAGTTTCTGTCACAACTCAATTAGTGTGATTTGCCACTCTACCCCTGCTCACTATTTTACTGCTGCTCTGTTAGCTCTTGACAAATCAAAGATCAGGGTATAATAAGCATTGCAAATCAGATTTGGAAAGTCAGGGAAATTGGTACTGTTAATATACTATATTACATTCTAAGTAATGATTCATTCATTGTTCTTAAAATAATGGTAAAAAATGAAGCTACAGGTGATATTTTGATATGCTACAAGAAAAAAATATAAACATTCTAAAGAAAAACTCATGCACTTTATTGTTTCATGTAAAAAATGGAAAGTCTCTTTGGTCATTTTGTCATTCTCTACAATGGCATAACAGCAGGAAGTTGGATGTTGGCTCAAGAATTCTAGTGTCATGCTGGAGTGGGTATTTTTTCCCATAGTATCTGCTGCAGAATCATGTGAAGTAGGATTTTTGGTGGCTGGGGTTTGTTGAGTTGTTTTTGGTTTTGTTTTTATTCTTTTTCATTCCAAGTAAGCTGATTGTTAGTATTTGAAGTGAATTAAAATTTGTTCAGCACCATTGGCATGAACGATTTTCCTGCCATAAAAGTTTCACTTCAGTTTCATTTAGTAATTTTTGTTGTTATTTTTTATTAGCATGCCTAGGATAGTGGGAGTAGAGAGTATAAGAAGTCTTAGCTGGAGTGTCATGTAAGGGAGATTTTACACTGAGAACAGCTTTTCCAAGATACAGACCAGATGGTAGCTTTGGGACTTAGAAGCTGAGAGAAGTAGCTGGAGCTGTGTCAAGAGAAATAGTTACAAAAAAAAAAAAAAAAAAAAAAAAACCCAGATGAAAGGAAGCAAGAGAGATTATAAAGTCAAATTAACACAAGTAACTATTTGTGCTACTATTCTCATGTCTGCACGAATAGATGTGTTATTCACAGAATAACCTTGCAAACAAATCTAAAGCAAGAATGAGGAACAAGGTGAGCATACTGAATATTTAGATACTACTATAAAAATACAATTCACAATTGTGAAAACTCACAATTAGCTGTGAGATGATGTCAACCTGTGATATCATAACACAACTTGTGAAATTTCCATCAAGGAACAATGGAAGCTGTAACCTATCCAAACCTATGGAATAAGAACTACATGTATATCAAAATACCCAGACAGCATGACATGTTGAAAGGCAATTTATTTTCTATCTGTGGACCTAGAAACATCACACTTTATTAGGACTACACCAATCTGAAACTTGCATTGTGCCACCTCCACTCTGGAACCAAGGCAGGGGCTGGTGCAATTTTGGCTTCTTATTTGAGAGCCATCTTAAAATATATTGAAGGATAATAAAGAGCTAGAATGAAATTATCTTCCAAATTATGGAACTTTTTTCCTTTTTTTTCTGACCTGATACTCTCAACCCCACATACAGAAGTTAGCCAGGATTGCCAAGAATTAAGATTCTTGCCCAGATGTACATTAACCACAGAGTTACAGGTTTATAATCTTCAGCAAGAGCTAAGAGCAGTCAAACCATGACTGTTGTAAGTTAGCTGTCATTGTGCTGCTATACCATCACAAAGGCAATATATTGATCCTCTCATTTCTTATGGAAAATAGCACAAAATACTGCTATAGATATTTATAAAAGAATTTTATGGTGCAAGCCAGATCAATCCAAGTCAGGTGTATAGTAGGCATTGGAGGCAAGAGGTAGTCTTGGCCAAAGACCATTCAAAGCTGGAATGTGTTGTCGCTACCATAAATTGATCTCAAAAATAGCAACAACTATTTTTCATTCTTAAAGCATGTTTTTGCTGGAGGAGACATTCCAAAATAAAAAGTTTTACAACAATTTATGGATTGAGAGAGAGCTGAAACAGCCTGTAGGGCTTATTTGAGCTAACTGTAGAGCTTAGCTAATTAACACTGAGATTCTGCCTAATTTCATAAGAAAAAGGCACAGCAAAGGTTTATAGAGAGGATAAAAATTTTCAGTGAGTGAGCTGGATTTTTTCACCTAAAGATGTGTCAAATCTTTAGTATTTAGATTATATGTTTCCTACCTCTAAAACTAGCAGGGGAAATTCCCTTGTTAACAAAAGATTGAACATTACTAGCTGGAAGGGAGCCATGGAATGGATTTTCTGAGCAGGATTTTCAAACTCTTTGAGAGTGCGCAACTGCTTCTGTTCTCAAAAACCAAGAACTTGTGCATTTGGGAGCTTTTGGAAAACAACCTGCTAGGCTCAGGAGGCAGAAAGAGAGGAAGAGTTTTACAGCTAAAGAATGTAAAATCATGCGTGTCTTTTCTGAAATGTACCGCAGGCTGAGAAAGTCCCTGTGTACACTGACAAGGCGTGTGAGAAAGCGTTTCAGTACATTTCTGTTTCCACTTTCTGTTATCCCATGTTTCAGGAAAGAATTGCCATTTGTGAATATTTGGTTTATGATGCACTCGAGAGGTTGTGAAAGTCTGTAGAGAACATACCGGTATATTTGTTACCTAATAACTCCTACAAGCAGTTAAGGTATATTAAGTAGATATAGCAAAAATTCTGAATCAATTTATTTTATAATGAAATTTAAGAGGCGATTTCATCATGGTCTACAAGCACTTAAGTGAGGAAAGACATCAGATGGTAATGGCTTTTTAATTTACTGAAAAGTCATAATGAATTTCAGTGGGCAAAAGCTGATGTGAGATAAAACCATCTAGAAACAAAGTACATATACTAAGTAATTATGCATTGGAAAAACTTTCTTAGGTGTATGATGGATTCCTCATCATCTGAAGTCTAAAAGTTAAGACTTTTGAAGATATCCTTTGGTTAAGTTTATGATAGTTCAAACAGAAGCCACAAATTTGATACAGGAATTAATGAGTGAAGTTGTTCATCAGAGACAAGTATTTTAATGGCCTGTTCTTGACTTTAAATCTACAAAGACTACCAAAATGTTGAATACATTCCTTCACATTATACAGAAACTCCCCACATTTTTGCACATAATGAGAATGCAGCAACAGTTCTGTGCAAATCACTGGCGTATGATAAAGTGTATCAGACAGAACAGGTGAAATGTTTCTACCTTCCCGAGCTTACTCTCCAACACACCTTTCAAGACTGTTATCTGGAATGCAGGGATTAAGTCTGTTCTTGTAATGACTCTCCAGAACATAAGAGATACACACAAATTTTCACAATGCAGAGGATGAATGGAGAAAACCATCAACATTCATTTCCCACTGCCACTTGATTCATTGCTGAATTTAGCTCTGGACACTGTTACTCTATCTTAGACTGTAATCCCTGCCATGATTTCCTTTTTTCCAATTAGGGAAAAAAATGGTGTAATTGGAAAATGTAGATTTGACACAGAAACTAATGACTGGGAGTTTTATTACTAGACCAGGATCAGTAAATCTGTATTTTTTCTTCCTCCTTTTTTTTTTTTCCTAATCAATCTAATCTTTAAAAAAAAAATAATTAAAAGATTCATGAGGTTAGTCTTGGAAATGCTGGATGAATACACAGTCTCAGACTGAAGACTGAATCAATAGAATTAGAAATCAGAAGCTTTCCTTGCTTTTTATTTACAGTGCCTTAGTGAAAGTGTAAAAGGGATGGCAGGTCTTTTCCTCCTAAAGAATATCCATCAGAATCCATCCTAAACTTTCTGTCTAATAATACAGTACAACATTTTTTAGTGTAGCTTGATTGATAGGCAGACATTCTGATCATTTAATCTACTTGGTCTCTCAGAAAGGATAAAGACTTTAGATACTCACCTGCACATAAAAATGAGCAATATTCTTTAGTTCCATTTTGTAGATTCAGAAACTGAGGCATTTAACTCAGTTTTTAGAGATGCTATATAAAGTGCCTTTCTTAACAACCAAATTAAGATTATTGAGTCCACTTAACAAACCACAAACAGTTTACAAAAGGTCAGACAGGACTAGGCTATGTAGATATGTATACAACTTCCAATAATTTTATTTCATTGGCATTTAAGTATGCACCTGAAGAACATCTGATGCAGTGTTACAGAGCAATGAGTGACATGAATGTTTTCCTGCTACAGAATTGAACCAGATTAGAGCTGATCAGAGTGTTCTGTATTATTTAGTTACCATTTCATGTAGTACATCCTCAACTCCCTTCATTTTAAGAAGGGCTGAGCTGGAGAATCAGAGCCTATCTAGCACACTGCTACCTCTCCAGCAGTGGCTGCAAGCAGACTGCAGGAAAAAAGGGTGGACTGAACATGCTTGTTTGATGCTTCCACCAAATGCTTTCTCATCCTGTAACCATCTTCAGCTGACAGAATTTCCTGAATCTGTTTAGCTTAGTTACTATATAGTAAATCACAAAAGGTACTTTTTCTAAATGCATCTTCAAGGAATGTTTTTCTTATTTCTTGAAAGTATGTACAGAAGACAATATTTTTTTCTTCTGTATTTTTGGGTGCAAACCAACATTTCTTAAAAATAAATACAATTGTGAGCAGTGTAGATGGAGAATAGCAGTATGGATAAGGGGTAGTAAGAACTCAAGAGTTCAAAAGACTTGAACCACCAAAGTCTTGCTCATCCTAGAGGTCATCTCCAGGCACATGAAGGAAAAGAAAGTTACCAGGAATAGTCAGCATGGATTCAGCAAGGAGGAATCATGTTTGCCTGATCTGATAGCCTTCTATGATGGTGTGACTAGCTGGGCATATTAAGACTCCTACTTAAAAATAGGTGTTTTTCTGGTCCACTAAATGAGCTCTCCAAAAACTGTAGAAGACCTAGTCCCCTAATTGTCTATTGATCAGAACTTAGTAAATATATATATTAAAAAATTAGTTCTGTTTATTTAGCTAAATATTAGAGTACCCAGTTGCATTGAACTCAACCTTCTTTCTTCTCTTAAATGTTGAGGGAAAGTTCAGCTTCCATGATATGTTAACATGTATGCTCAATGTGGCGGCAGATATTGAGGAATGTAGTCCATGTACACATGCGTGCCATGCCCATTCTGGAATGGTTTAGATACAGCAGAGGTGAGATTTCCATATCTGATTTTAAATATCTACTATCTGAATGAGTTAACCAGACTCCAGTTACAAAGAAGAGAAACAGTGGGTTTTAGGGTGAAAAACATGCCATCTTAAAGAAAAGGTCTAAAAGAGACAGATGTCTTGTGCTGTAACAGTGCTATTCACTCTTGTTGACTGGAAAGGCAGCCGAGGGTGAGTTGCTCAGATGCAGATGTCTGACTTAGGTGTGATGAATCTCTCTCTAGGGTCTCTGCTGTCCCTCCTTGTTGACTGTAGAAATAAGTCTTCAGACTGAAAACTTTTGGAAATAAGCCTTGTAGCATGCCTGATATTTTTGTGGCTCGAAACCACTTAAAAATTCTTGCCACTTCAAGCTTTTGTGAGCAGTGATTCAAGAATTTTGAGGTGGAAAGCACACTGCTGTGAACTTTTGCACTATTGTCTTCCTCCAGAATCCCAAGCTTTTTTTTCAGTAGTTGGATATAATCACATTTTGTAATAACATCCTTTTTTTTTTTTCCACTTTGAATGCTTGGAATGCCAAAAGATACAAAGATGCTCAGAGATGGATGTAAAATTGCTGAAATTTTCTCAAATCACAAGAACCTTCAGTTCAGTTTTCTCTGTATTCATGGGCATCCTTCTCCCTGTACTAATAATTTCAAATACTTAAAATTATAATCCTTATGCCATTTTTTCCAGGATAATACCTGGCCTCTCAGATTAACTTTGATGCAAACATAAATCACAATGCTTTAGTCAGTTTACAGGAAAATAATACAGGAAACAACAAAAAAATATGATTATGAACTTAAGCATAGGACTTTTGATTTAATTTTGTAAATATGTAGCCCATAGGATAAGAAACTTGTTTTCTTTTCTTTGAAGCATGAGTGATGGGTTTCTAACTATTGTAACCCAGAACCTAGCTGCCAGTAAATACGTTTTATGAAGGGATTGGTGTTAACTGGCACTAGCAGTAGCAGTTAGCAATACATAACTGATTCATTACAGTGACCAGATGCATTACCATGTGCAGTTTGTCAGTCCCTCTTCCCCTACATAATCTATGCAGCGCTCATGAGAAGATCTGAGTTGCTGACAAGGAGCTCAAGACTTTCTGTTTAAAGCACAGATGAATCCTGGAAATGAATACATAATTCTTCACATTACTAGGTAACAGGCTTTGAGCTGTCTTAACAGAGGTGGCTTCACGAGCATCTTACCATGCTGTACGAAAGTCCAGGGAGAAAACTTATTTTTCACATAAAGAAATAACAACAGCACAGAGAAAGGTTTTCAGAGTGTAGGTGTGTTGTTCTTCACCCTCCCAAGGATCTCACTTTTTTGGATGTCCATAAGGACTTCCGAATGCAAGTGCTAATTTTCCAGAGTTCTTCAGTTCTCTTTTTCTAGAACTTTTTTTAAGATCTTGTCTTCTACGTAATGTTATCTCAAGATGCATCATCTTCAACCTGGCCTTTGATCAGACATAGAGGTCTCTAGATGTGGGCCACCTTGATGAGTAGGTGGAGCATGGTTTGACATTTCAATGTAGTGATGTTGAAAAGAGTGATGCAGTGATGATTCAAGTAGTGAGTGCTGCTTAATACAGCAACCCTGCTGATAAAGTGGTATTTTTCAATACAATTGTAATAACTTGATAGGAATGGATGCTACTGTGAAAGAGCACTGAGGATGTGAGGAGCACTGAGACAAGTGGTGGAGGCCCCATCCCTGGGGACATTCAAGATCAGGCTAAGATGAAGCTGTAAGTAGCTTGATCTAGTTTGAGATGTCCCTGCTTATTGCAGGGGTGATGAACTAGATGACCTTTGGAAGTCCCTTCCAGCCCAGACATTCTATGATTCTATACTGACAAACACCAATTTTGTGCAGTCTGTATGTCTGAGGTAGGTGTTTGTCTGCAAGAGAATTGACTGAGGATGTCAATTAGTCATAAAATTAGACTCTTTGCGGGACAGTTAGAAATGCAAACAAAAGTTAGTGTCCTAATGTGAATGTGTGTCCTAATGTGTGTGTCCTCTGGGGCATCCCTTCCCTGAAACTGCCTTTAATGGAAGCCTGGGGAAATTAGTTGTCCAAGTCTTAAGTTAGACCTTGTGAGTATCCCCCATGAGATACGCCATAGTAGTATGTGTAAATGCCTATTGTTTGGGTTTTTTGATAGTGGCTGCTCCATCATATCACATTTAATGTAATACATAAACAAAATGGATGTAAATACAAATTCATTTTTAAGTACATCAAGTTCTAGTATTTCCTTTGTCAACCAAAAAAACTGAAGAGGAATGAAAGTGCAAGTGATCCGGGTACCTGGAGTAAGTTGAATGACAATAGATGTGAAATAATGTGGAAGAAGAGAATTCAAGGCCAGCTTTTCATTTCATTACATCTACTTTAAAGCTCTAACAAATTCCATGCTGTGCTTCTAGTCTATCTTCATTTTTTTTCCCCGCTTCCATGTGTGCAATTTAATAATAAAATGGATAGAAGAAATTAGGTGTCTAAGTGAGAAGGTGCAAGAGAATGATCTCTATATATATATGCATGTTTCCTTGCCAGGTAATTATTTCAACAGTCTCTCAGTTTCATTAGAGATTCTGGTACAAGTCAGAATGTCACTTATTTTTATGTAAAGGTTACAGGAAGGAAAATAAGAAGTGACACCTTCCTCTACCAGGCCTGATTTATCAAGTATCAGCTCTATCTACAGTGTTGCTTAAAGCTACATTAGCTTGGCTTTTGTCATGGAAGAGATCTTTCCAGCTTACTGAGGGGCAGTGACCACATATTTTGCTTTACTCTGTTTTGCTCACAATATTTTTCTGATTTCAAATTGCACTCCTTCAATTAGTTAATGTGAATATTTAAAAGTGTTATACATTTCAGCAGCACCTGTAAATTCTGAGTCATGTTGATGCCTGAGATTGTTAGCTCCATCTTATATAAAAACTACAACGGCCTGATATGTCTTTGAAACTGATAATAGTTTTCAGTGCAGGTGTCAACGACAGGACATGAAGTACATCCAGCGTGCTCCTCCAATTTAAGGCTCTCTGAGAAAGCCTTCCACCAAGTGCAAACTCAGCATAACTGGTTTCACCGTATATCGAGGCAATAGATTTCTGATCAGCGTCACCTTACTTCTTTGAAATGAAGCATTTTCAACATCCTACTCAGTTTCTTCCAGCCAGTTGTCTGTGTTTTTGGTTTGTTTTGGTTTGGTTTGTTTTTTTGGGTTTTTTTGTTTGTTTTTTGTTTGTTTGTTTTTGCTTTTGCTTTTGTTTTTTTTTGTCTTGGTTCAGGAAGGAGAAATAGTCTGTGCATCCTCATGAAAGGCAGACCAATCTCTGTCTGATAAGTGATTTAAATTTGGAAGAAAAGGGTTCCTTTTTAGCAAGCATCGCTGTTGACGCCTTGTGGGAAAGTAAATATGTTACTTCTCTTTGTCTTTTCAGCTCATCTCTCTTTTTTTTTTTTTTTCCCAATACAGACTTTTCAAAGAGTTGTGATAATCTCTTTTGTCTTAAGTACATTTTTTATTGTCCTGAGTTTAGCTAGGATAGGGTTAATGTTCATAAGTGGCTGCAGCTGGACGGGGCCACAGCCAGGATAAACAATCCAACTAACCAATGGGATATTTGATATCATGCTTATGTCATGCCCTCTGTGTAAGAGGAAGGGATGGGCCACAGAGGTGTTTCTCATTTTCAGTGGGTGGCTTTAGCATGTGGCCAGAGCAGGTAGAGCTGTGTTTCATGTAAGCAGTTTATTATCACTTGCTTTACATATTATTTCACTAGTATTGTTATTACTGTCATCTATCCTCTCTCTGTGCTGTTCTGTTAAACTGTCCTTAACTTAATCCACAAGCTTTTTGTTTCCTTTTCCTCCCAACTCTCCTCCTCTAACGTGTGAAGGGGAGGAAAGCAGAGGGCAATGGCTGCTGGTGTTTAGTTGCCAGCTGAGGTCAAACCGTGACATTGACGTAGATTTAGAAGTCAGATGAAGTTGTCTAAAGATACCCTGACCATTTGGGGTGCCTTGGCCCTCACTTTCTTCACCAAAGGATGTTTTTCTATAGGTCCTGTGTTGTACCTGCCACATCTGTAGATTTCCTAGATACTCTGAAATCTCTCAGTTGATTCTAGGTGCTTTTATTAAGGTAAATTTGAGTCAAGTGGGATTCAGTTTTATGTTCAGACACCTATACCAAATGCATGTGCCTATTTGTGAATACCTGCTTGTGAGCTATATGTCGAAGCTCCCAACACAGAAGATCATTGGTTCAGTTCAGCTGCCTAGATCCAGTTTTCTAGTATCATTTGACTCACCTAACTGTATCCAGGATGTCTTCAGAAGGCTTACAGCCTTCTGAAAGAGCAAATTGAAGCCAGTCAGAACATGCTTGAACATCTTGTATCTCTCTATGGCTGGGCATCGGGATCCTCTAATTAATGTAGTCATTTAATTCTAAAACCTATTCAGCTCTCCTTAGTGTATTGCCATTCCAGAGAGACTGCAGGTACATCCAGCCCAGTTACATGATGTTGGAAGATATGATGCAGGATTTCTGAGAGACATGCTCTTTAGGAAGAGAAGCTGAAGGCTAGGTGGGTTAACCTATTACGTTTTTAATGGCAGAGCACCAGTACCCTGAGGCAACTGGACTGTTTACTGGACAGCCAAATGAACTGCCTTTTAGACCCTCTGAAGCCACTCGCTGACTTTCTAATTTAAGAAAAAACTTCATTAGTATTCACATCACATAACTCTAAACTGACTTCCAGTTGAAATCACATTTCCAATAGCCACTTGCCATGGAAAATGTTTCTTTTAGTCATAATATCATGATATAGTCTTATCTATCCATCTTTCCAATCCTGCTCTACCTTCTATTGTTGTCCACATGGCAAAACAGAGACAGAGCACTGCCTCTAAGTCCTCAGAATTCAGTGCAAAATAACAAATAAACACTTTCCATGAAACAAATCTTAAGGTTCCTTCTAATTATGTTGCTGCAGCTATTGAAATTTATGGAAAATGTTATGATTTTATTACTCAGTTATGACTCAAAACTCACTTTCACCACTTCCTGGACTCCACTGGGCTACATTAGTTTTTACTTTAAGCTGTTGGTGCAAATCTCCACTTTCTCTGAAGGTCAGGGGTACTATTTTGGGAGGGTGGCTTTCTATTCTATTGTGAATGATTGTCATAGATAATGGAAAATGGCAGCTGGTTTTGTTCTCAGTGGGATGTATCTGTAAGTAATTATTAAGGAAGGCTAGAACTTGGTGTGGCTGATTGTCTCTTCTTTTAAATCTATAAATAAAAACTGAGAGCAATTAGGGCTAAAGGGCAGTCTGGATGTAATTTGTGTGCGATGTCTAACACAGCAGGACTCTAATTTAAATGCTGTTATACGCAATGATATGATATTTCCACAGTTCTGTAATTCCCAATTTTGAGCAAGCCTGAAAAGCTCAAATACTATAAAAAGTTATTTCTAACCAAAGTGAATATCTGGGAATGCTTGAATTGCATGAATCTATTATTTTGTGATATGTGACACAGGTTCCCACATACAAGGCTTT
>NW_008580907.1:0-9150 GCF_000691845.1 Merops nubicus | reverse complement strand
TCCCTACAGTTCTGAAAAACATGTTTTTAACACATCTTTCTCTTTAAGACTGGTCCAACCAGAAAATACAGTCACCAACACAAGGTCTAAGGAACAAAAATAATGTATTCAGAAATTAATTCTCTTGAATAAATCAGTAAGAGTGGCAAGGAAAGTAGAAAATAGAGAAGTAGGAAACCCTCCAGCAACAGTTGAAACACAAACAAGAATTATTTATCATAAATAAAAGACATTCAACATGACACGTCAAAGCACAATAGCCACTAGTTGTGCAGGAATTGGGTTACCAAATTATGCAATTCAAGTTGAAAATAAATGGTATCTTACAACGCTCATGACGTTAGATACTTAATTCTGAGCTAAAATATGCCTGACTTTTTAAATTTGAAATGCAGCTGTGTCAATTAGGTGCAGCATATAATATTTACTCTTTTAGTAGTACAACTGGAGGAAAAAAAAAAACAACAAAAACCAACAGCAATAAAAAAGATTGTCTATATGAAAATGTACAAAAGTTTTCTATCCACTAGTTTACATTTCGGGCTTGTAATTTTTTTTCAATTTAAAAGGTAGAATGAAAGAAAAAAAAAACAAAACAAAAAAAACACACACACAAAACAACAACCAAAAAAAAAAAATCTTAGAGGCATACCTCACTCTTTCACTACTCTGAAATGACAGAGATCACTCTCATTTCACTCAGCGTTCAGATGACTTACTGCTCTTCATCACTTGTTTAGCTCAGTTTTTAAGCAGACAAAGCAAACCATAACATTTGGAGGCTGATAGATGTGGATCTCTTATTTTGGTCTAGTAATGAAACTGTGCATTTAGATCTTTCTTCAAAACCTCACTTTCTCACCAGAAAGACAAAAGGCTTTCAATAGGTAATTTTGGGTTGCTGAAATCTGTGCTTGTTGTGATTAATTTCTGGAAATACAGAGGCAGGTCAGTTAGCTCACCTGCCTTAGCAAATCTTCAGATGTTCTAATGTACAAGATGAGGTAGATCCCTAATGTCCCATTTTATCCCATAACACCTGTCACAAGCCATCTGATAAAAGCACATTCTAAAAAGGCCTTAGCGTGTCTTATTCTTTTGGATTTGTGCTTGATGGACACCTTACCTTACAGTCTCAGGGAGAAGAGAGAAAAGAGCTAGCTTCATTCATTTAAAATCTACCTTATTTTGTTTTTTCTTTATCTTCCTTTCTTCTCCTCCATCTGAAGCTGACTGGTATTATTCCTTGCTGTATGAAATCCTTTATGGCTTTAGCATAGATAACAACTCAGCCTGCACCATCGCAGTGAGTCTGCTCCATCATTCAAAGTTGTAACTCTTTCCTCCCTTTCTTTTTTGTCTTCCATATTCCCTTCTGTGTATATGCTTCATCAGGCTCTTATGGCCAAAGTGAGGCACTCTGTTTTATGCAAGGATTGTGAGATTTTTTGCACTTTCTAGCAGCCAGCATAAGAGGGATTTTTCTTTCTTTTAAATCTGAAAGTTCTTCAAATTTCCTAGTACTTCTAATTTATTCTTTATAATTGCTGATACTTTCTTAGGTAAGGGAATAAAGGTTCTCCCTAAGGTGTAATCAAGGCAGTTTCTCAGGGAAGGTAGAATTGAACTCTTTGCTTACATCAGGAAGCTAGATAAATATGTGTTTTGAAAGATTACATCCATCTAGTAATTTGTTTGAATTCAGTTATGGGCCATACCTGAATACTGCTCTGCTCCTTGGTTCAAGGTTCCTGAACTAATTTTCTTCAATGTGACTTCAAATACTGGTTTGCTCTGCTTATTCCAGGTTCCTCCACACAGGTTTTCTCATTTTGCTGTGACAATCCTGTAGAGGATGTATTGGGATTTGGTGTCATTTTAGTGTTTGAGCCATTTGTCCCTGTTGTACAAGAAATTTTCCTTTGCTCCATTTACCCACCCAACTCCTGTGTTCCCATGTCACCATGTGCACAGTCCATGACAACATGTTACAGCCTGGGATTAATGTCCATTAATGACAACACCATGGAGGAGCCATAAAAAGATCAAAACCAATCAACCAGCCAAATAAGGTCACAGTTTATTATCATTAGAGTTCATTAGCTGTTTTGCCAATGACTAGGCCTAACAGGAATGACACAGCCAGCAGGAAGATAAGCCAGTAAGTAGACTGTGTTGAGTATAAAAAGGACATTCCATGGACAGTTGCTGGGGGTACAAACAAGTCAATTAGTACACATACAACTGACGTTACCCCCAAAGATCCCAACAAAGACATCACCCAACCAACAATAGGTGGAATAAACAAAGAACCAAGGCTTCCCATAAATAGAATGGGAAACAGCCAGATCAAGAGGTTAAACGTATAAGGGTGGTCACATGGCTAGCTCTCACCCTCCTAGCCCATGCTTGCAAAGGTCTGAACTGACTGGGGCCCAGTTCAAGGGAAAGTCAGGAGGTCCTTCCTCAACCAGGAAGCTCTGTGAAGCGCATCCACTCCACAGGCAGACACTCCTGACTCCCTGCAAGTGGTCCCAGCTTTTATCCCCAAGCAGACACCTGACCTTTGTCAACTCCATGCGGGACCCCTGGGGCTCATTTCCCTTATGGGTCTCCCTGCAGGGCCGGCCGCACCCTGGGGGGAAGCTATAAGGCAAACTCACCTCCTCTGTATGAAGGGCTGTGGGAATCACCCATATGTCAACCTTAATTCGGGGCTCAGGGTTCAAACCCCAGCATTTCAGTAGCCCAGATGTAATGTTAGACATTAATGCAAATGCAGCAAGTTGCCAATCTACCTGGCACAGGGTGTTCAGAGGCAGACAACTACAAGGTGTGACTGTCCTCATCCTGTTGTGACAATAAGGTGTTGTGTAGCAGATGCACCTGCTGTGCAGTAGGTTCTGATTTCCCACAAGTCATAGTTCCAGTTTCTTCCTAGCAACTGCACAAGATGTTCTGCTTACCTTTATCATACCTAAGAAACCTGTCAGCTTTAGATTTTCTGGTGTCTGGTGATGGCTGGATCTTTTCAGCAATGTATATGTGAGAAATAGATATCTAAGTCTTGCATACCACGCAACTGTAATTAGTGCAGGGAATGGAAGCCTTTCCCCTCACTGAAAATGTCAAGTGTCCATAGTGTTTACAATATCAAGGAATCAAAATACTATCTGCAGGCTTTTTGGAGTTATATGTATCCCTGGCCAGATTTCTGCTTCCTTCAACTTTGCAAACTGAGTGCTCTGACAGCTGCAATGCCTCTCCAATTTTGCTCTGGAAAGGAATGGAGAAAAAAAAATATGTATACTTCTCTTCCTAACTGACTGGTTGGTGCTGCTGCTTAGATCTGCCAATGGTGATGATCTGATGCAGGGCTGGTATGCTGTCTAATTTATTTTGGCCATCTGCTTTTCCTACTTCTAATTGGTGCATGTTAAGAAGGAGAATATTCTTAAAGAGCATTTAGGCTGAAGATGCTCCTGGACTCACTAAAAGCAGATTGAAATGTAAGATTTGTTATTCACTGGGCAGATCGGGCTGTTTCTCAGCAACCATCCCATGTTTGGCAAGATTATTCCTTTTACTAAAAGTGGTTACACGTGCTAAAGTTGTTATTGGTACAAAGGATGCATTAGTAAAAGTGAGAGATCTCTTTTTAGCAGGTTCTGCACACTTGTAAAATATTTATGTTGTTCCCTTGATATACTACAGTTTCTTTGTAAACATTGAGCTTTATCTGTCCTACTAATGCTCAAGCTATGAAAAGTATATTCAAAAAGGAGTCTTAAATAGGGGTTCATGCACTCTGATCCTTCACTGTGAAACAGTAGCCTTAAGATTGGTCCATTTTCCTCTTTCATCATTTCAACGGAGACCTTGAGATTTGCAGTACTCCTAAAGCCATATTTTTGTGGAAGATGAGTTAGTTGTATTCGAGCCTGAACTCTAACCTGAGAGCAGAAATTCCATGCAGGAGACTACTTCTGGAATTGCTGCCATGTTGCAGACTGGGAGACAACTAAACATAGTTGAAATAAAAATAGACAATTTCATTTGTATTTCTTTGTTCTTATGGTTTCCTCTACATTTTCTGGGTGGGATTCACGTAATTTAAGTTAACTAGCTGGCAATGCAGTCTGAACTGAACACCTGAACAACCTATGTGAAGAGAGGAGCATCCCCACAGGTGACCTGACTTGCTCTCAGAGGTGCTTCTCTTTCTCTACTAGCTTCAGAAGGGAGTCTAATAATTAACTTAGGCTAAACTTTAAGGAGGTAAAGCAAAACAAGACCAATTACACTTGTGTTTTGGTTTTATTTATTAAATAATTTTGAGTTTATTAGTGAGATTGCCATTGGATTTTCAGGCAGCACTGGAAAAATGTCTGCATTCAAGTAAAAAATGTAGTTTCTATGCATTTCCTATCATGAATTATTTTTTTATAACATAGATTAACCAACTTTTTTTTGATGAAGCAGAAATTATCCAGCTGTCAGTAATTTATTGTGTTATTTTCAAATGTCATTTCCCCTAATATTATCTTAGTTAAAAATATGATATGATATGAAATTTTGGTAACATACATCATTAATACTGTAATTGTTTTTCTTTTTTACAATATTCCTCAAAGAATTACGGTTTGTTTTGTCTTTATTGTTTTATAGGACCCTGGTAATAGTGTATGGATTCTGTTGGAGACAGAGTATTGTACAAGTATTGGATTAAATGTCTACCTAGTAAACAGCCTTACTGGTAAGCTCTATGTATATTCTTTCTTCTTTCTTTTTTTTTACAACATTTCATGTAGAACATTGCAAAGGAAGGCTTATATCATGTTCAATGAGATATTTACTAAAAAAAAAGAATAAAAAGGATATTTTAAATATTTACAGTTCCCTTTCTCTTTAACAAATAATTTTTGTGTTACTAGATTATGTTTCTCTCTTGAGAGGAACATATTTTGAAATATTTTGTTTCCATTTTGTGCTGTTGTGTATCATGAAACTTTGTAGAATGTTTTATCTACAGGCGCTCCCTCATAAGAAATGAGCAAAGCTCAGTTTTATAGGCTTGTGCAAGAGTCAGAAATCTTTCTACTGTTTGGTTAATCCTTTTCTCCTGGGTTTTATGGCTTTTAAAATTATTTATTTAATTTATTTTTTTACTTTTCTGGTTGTATTCACTATAAGTTCTGTGGTTTTGTTTTGTTGTTGATGTTAAAGAGTGTTTGTGGGGCTGTAAACATCGGTGCAGTTTTTATTCATAGCTGATTAAAGTAGGATAGATATTAAAAGTATTTAAATAGAGAGTATCAAGAAAATCACACATTTTTTAAAGGATTAGTTATAAGCTCACTAGCCAGGAACACCTGAGCTCTAGTCCTATTACTACCACTGGTTTATTGCCTGACCTTGAGTGAGTCATTTCTGAAGAGGGTGAACTGTGTTTCTGTGAAAGGATACAGTAATGTATGAATTGAATTACTCTTCTTTACATAATTGGAGAGCTCATTAGGTAGATGTTAAGAATGACTAAAACCCATTAAGCCTGATAAGACTTAGTTCTTCCAAAAAAATTAATAAAAATGAAATAATATAAAATAACTTCATTTCTAATGGAGTTGCTTTAACTCTTGCATTTCCAATACTGCCCTCAATGCTGATTCCTACTTCCATCAGTCAGTTGGGTATAAAATCTTCACTTGAAATGTTGTTATGAATTTTATATCTGATAATGAGGCAAAATTTTATGGATTTAAAGTAAAGAAACCCAAGGCAAAAGTCACCAGTTTTGACCTGCCAGATTTCTCTATAAGAAGATAGATGTTCTAGAGACTGAGGAAACACAAAGGATATCTTACTATATGTTAGCCACAGCGACTGAAATACTCGTTATTTGAAATGTCGCTAGTTAAAAACAAATGGCTCTTCTCTGTCAAGTCTTTGTGAGGAAGAGAGTAAATATCTGGGAAACTTATTTGTGTTGTATTTTCATACATTACTTGGGTATGTACCAGGAGGAAGTAATCAAAACTTTTACTTGGCAGAATGGTCACAGATAGCATTCAAAACCCAACTAGAGAAGTCCCACAACGACCTCATCCACTTAGATTTTCTTGTAAGCAAGGATTAGTCTAGACACCCAGAGGTCACTTCTAACCTAACTTATTCTAAGGGTCTGTGAGTCTGTGTAGTTAGGTGATATCTGATATCATATGATCTGATAACTCTCCAATGATGTACACACACAAAGGTACTTTACTTAACTCTTAGGAAAAACTCCATGGCTTAAAATCCAATGGATGAGACCAACTGAACTCTAAAGATGCTGAGGGAAGATGGGGAACAAGAAAAAAATGAAGAAAGATTTCTTTAGTAAGGTTAAGACCCAACTATGGGAGATAATTAGGTGCCTAATACCATAGGTGTGCATATGATTTGTACTGTGGTTTTCAGATTTTCTTTTAAATGCTTTTGTTTTAGAGTACAAGTTGCTCTCAGAAGTCTGTGTGATCACCAGAGGGCACAGATTTTTACATGCTGGGCAAAACTTAAGCTCCCTTAGGAAATCATGACTGATTTTACAGAGGAACTCTGTGTCCAGTCTCCTTAGCAGAGGGCTATAAAGCACCATAGGTGAAGATGAGTGAAGAATACTACGTTTCTGTAAAAGGACAAATATTATTTTACAATGTGGATAGAAGTAGAGTTTGCAAAATACGAAATAATCCTTCTTCCCTACTCTGCTTCCTATTGGTACAACCTCAGAGAATGTCCATCCTGGGACATTTCAAGAAAGCTGTGGACCAGCTGGGCATAGACCTCAGAGGAGAAACAAGGACGAGCTATGAGTGGTTCATGAGTAAAACCTTAAAGAAAGGTGGGAGTGCTTGAGGTTGCTTATGGCAAAAGGAGCTTGATGAGCTTCAAATGCATGATAGGTTTAGAAAAATAAGTAAGTACTTTCCTCTCTCCACTGTATTCATACTGGAGGGAAAAAAAGGTAAGGAATTTAAACCAAAGTTAATTCAAGGCAGGTAGCAGCAAAAAGCTTGGATAGGTTAGGAAAACAAAGTACTGGAATAAACTGCTTGGATGTGTTGTGGAGATGGTCACAGGAGGGCTTTCAGAATAGGCTGAGGAAACTTCTGTCTGGTATAACTCATCCTTTTTGGGATAAAGGTGTGGATTTAGTAATTCCCTGGGGTCTCTCCCAGCCCTGCTTCTCTCTAATTGGCTGCCTCTGGATTTGGAGCACAAATTACCAGATGCAAAATTGCCACTCTTAAAGGAAACAGTTGGATGGAATGACACTTGGGGAAGGGAGGCTGTGGATAGACTCAGTTCTGTAACATTCCTCATAGTGGGCAATCAGTGCAACTGGCACCAGGTAAAATCTCTGTTGTCTAAATTAGGAGTAAACACTATCAACTTCTGTTCAGTGGAAGCTGAATCCTTGACAGGAGACTCTCACTTTTGATCATAAAGATTTCTCAAACTGCAGTCTCAGTGTGTTGAAAATATAGGCAATATCTGGTTACTCTGATTACTTTAAAATATGTGGTTTATATACCCCATCTGAAATCAACAGTCCTTACATTCCATACATTATTAGACTTGACGTATCTACTGATTTAGATTGTAGATTGATGCTTTTAGAACCAAACCATTGCTCTACTGGGGATCTGAAAGCTTCTGAACATAACACAAAATAGCTGTGATGAATGTACACAACAACTATACTACATGTATGGGCATAATATTGTTTGAGTTAGGCAAGAAATGAGTACTGTGGCTAGAAACAAGATTGTGAGGAACTCAATAGATCAGTTACAAGAAGTAGCAGCTCTGTTTTCAAACACTAGGAAACACAATCTCTTTAGCAAATAATCATGGTTTTATATGCCTTAATGTTAGGTGTGTGCTTTGACAGATGAGTCTCTTCTCTATATATCTTAATTGTATAGAAATATAAGTAGTTATAATAGTCCATTACTGTGTAACTAGTGGAATCTGAAACATCTTTAAAAAGGACTCTTTAGAACTGAGCTCCAGCATTTCATTTTTGGGCTCTTTATTTATACTTTGCCAGCTTGAATAATGCCAATTAGAGTTACTACTGTACAGTCACCTTCTAATTTTCTACTTCTCATACTTTAACATACTCAAAAATTTGTGTGTTGAGTGTTTTGCTGGATTGTTTGAATAAAAAGAAAAAATAATTAAAAACCAAAACAAAAACAGTTTAAGAAAAAAAAAAAAAATTCTTTTTTGTCTGCAGAATTTCTGGCCTTAATACCCTTGATGCTCATCCAGCACAGGTGCTCTGCTATGTAATTACTAGAAGCAGATTGAAATAAAACACTGAAATAGGACTGGTAACCTTGAAAATATTACCATTAAACTAGGTAATGGCAGTTGCAAGATTGCCTATGTATCATGTTCTAGTCTTTCACTGTATGATTACTGAAAATGCAACAGTAGCACTGACAAAGAAAATAAAAATTCAAATATCCTGTCAGAAAACACTTGCTTGAGTTGCAAATGATTGTAGAATGGAGGTAAAAGTAGAGATTCACTGTGCAGAAATCACAGTCAGCTACATCTGAAAGCCTTTCAGGACTGAATCCATTGATCAAAAATGCTTTTAGCATTCTCATTTCTTTATGGGTTAAACAATAATAAATATTGAACAGAGGCTCCAGCTGCAGCTGGAGCATTTTCAATACATGCAGAACTAAATACAGCCCAGGACAGAGGCTGGGATCTCTCACCAATACTTGAATATTACAATCTGGTTCCTATTTTATAGCAGAACTCAGGTCAAGGGGAAGTGATTAATCCTGATTTTGCTGCAGTGAAAGATATAGTTTACCCCTGGAAATGTTTAAAAATACAGTTTTACTTTAGAAAACTTCCATTCATCATCGTTGATGTTTTTCTGACATGCCTGGATGGACATTTGCTGCCTATTGATGAACAGTCTCTTTCTCCAGTTCAGAATCACCTGTAGAAGTCCATTTTACATGAATATTTGTTTGGAATTTGACTCTTTGCAGTCCCTTTGCAGTACCATTGCGTTTGTTCAGATCAGCCTGGGAAGCTCTTTCTGGATTTGGTAGAGCAGCCCTGAGGAGAGGAACTTGG